>NW_021319525.1:57209-72724 GCF_001605985.2 Dendrobium catenatum | reverse complement strand
AAAAAAAAAACCAAGGGGGGCAAAAGGGGTTTGGGTGAAAAAAAAAAAAACAAATAACTTAGCAATGGGAATATTGACGAAACCTACAGCCATTATAATACAAACAGTGACAAAAACAAAATAAAATAAAATAAAAAACTCTTTTTTTTTTGGAAGAGTTAGTGGGTAGCTGGAGCAACATAATAATAATAATAATAATATAAAAGAAAGTAAAGAAAAGAAAACTGTAAAATAAAATAAAAAAAAAAATGATGAAAAGAAAACAGTAGAAACTGAAGAAAAGAAATTGGAGATGATGACGGGTAATTTAAAGGCTATAGTGATTCTCATTTTTTTTTTTAAGCCAAGGAAGCTCACGGGTAGGATATAGCAGAGAAAAGAAATAAAGGCTATAAGACACACGTAAAAAAGAAAGAAAAGCTGTTGTTTGGTTTGACTACGGAAAGCCCTCGGCAAGGCCTTCAGGAAAATCGAATAAGCTGGGGGCTGAGAGGTTATTTATACCACTGATTGACTGAAATAAACGGTTCAAACTCTAGCTGGAACAGTGCAAGTGAAGTGGAGAGCCGTTTGAGTGAGAAGATTACGCTCAGGGGACTGGACAGAGCCTATAACCGGGATAGACGAGAGTCCTGGTGGCTGTTTGCTGAAGATATATAGAGCTTGTATGTGTGAGTGGGGAAGAAGATTCTGGCTGTGAAGAGCTTGGCTTGGACGAAGGTAGGATGGGAAGTGTGGAAGGCCTTTTTTTTTTTTAGCTGCAAGGGTTTTCTGGAGCTTTTCTCTTAACACCAAAGTGAAAAAGAACGCCCAACGAGTTTTCTGGCTTCTCATTTTAACACAAGCAACGACGACGTTTGAGGTGAAGGAAGAGACGCCAATCAAGGTTCAGCGGGATTTCAGGATTTCGTTCAGAGATTTAGAGCAGGGTTTCAACTCAAACGAGGTATGCATTTAATTTGATTCGAAGTTTCATTTGACTTGCAAATGATAAAATTAAAAAAAAAAATGTCATTGTTAGAGAGATGATATATACATATATATAGTGTAAAGTGTAGTGGGCTGTAGATGATATGCAAAATAATATGATATGGGTTCTTATTGGAAGTGGAAGGAAAGAAACGTTGTGGGCTTTTGGAAGTGGGCTGGCAAGATCAGTGGAGAAGGTTGAATTGGATGCTTAGGATGTGAAGGAAAGGAGGCGTTAGTAGGCTATTTGGGTTGAATTTGGTCGGTTATGAGCATGAGATGGCAATTACTTGTGATCTCCATTCATCAATCTTTTCCAAGAGAGATCGGATTGGGGCTCCTCATAATTATCAAGTATCTTAGTGCCGCAAGCCTTACCATTCCATTAGCTAGACTAAGCGACGAAATGTTTGAGTAGCCAAAGGTCGTCACCGTCTTGAGGGGAATAAAATCTAAATTGTCCCTTGACTGTGGGCAACAAAATAACTCCAATTTAATTTAACAAGGGAATAAGCATCCATCTTTGGTAGTTACCCCTGCCTCGAACCAATCCTTTGACGCCGTCAATTGGAAAATATAATCCCTCTAGCAATGGAAAGACATGACATTCATCATTCCCATTAGATTTGCCTTCGAACTATTTCATTCTCGATCTAAAAATGTAAAAGAACTTTCGTGCTCCAAGCCACTTGTCAATTTAGTTTTCTCTAAATTAAGGCTCAGATTGGCATTGTTCATCCATATCGTAGACCTTGCACCCATGTATTTATTTTCACTTACATTCCCTAGACATTTTGGTAGTTGAAGGTCGTCGAGCACGTTCTTGACTGGCGAAGCTCAATCATATGCTCTAGCCATTCTCATTTTTAACATAAAATCCTTATAGTTGTGGAAGATGGTTTGGTTTTCGAATTCTATGCATTCTAGAGAGATCATCCCGTAGCAATTGCATGTAATGCATTTTGTAGAGTTATTCATGTCTCTCGATAAGAATGAATAAGCTTCCCAATTTCATAGATTATGAATTGCAAATGATACGTTTGCTTAGAGATCTTGGCAATAAAGTTTGACGAATCTTCAAGTATCGAAGACGCGACATATATCCAATTGTCTCAAGCATCATGTTAAGGTACGGAGCAAAGGAGTACAGCAAACGGATGCTTTCCGAGACTTCGAAAATTTTAGCAAGTGCCTTCACTAATATCCTCCACAGTTATTCCTTGAGACGGTTGAATGAAACCCAATGCAATCCGTATTTAGACCAAATCATCTTTATTAAACGTATGATCTCGTGGAAGCATGCAACAAAAATACGAAACAATTTTGTAGATGATTTTGCAGGACTTTACTGCTCAGCCTTAAGATAAAATTCTGACCTAGTAAATTGCCCCTTTTTTTATTTAGAACTGCCCTCCAATGCCTTTCATCCAATTTGTTGTCCATAACACCACCAATGACTTAAGTTGCCAATGGAGGTCCTAAAATATTTTTGAACTATTTTTCCAACAATGGATCTTAATTAAATAATTTTTTTTTTGTGATCATCGGAGAGTGGTTCTTTACACCAGCAAATGCATGAGAGTTGAGAAGTACCAAATGCTCGTCTTCTTCTAGGCCCGCTAATTTAATTATTTTCTCCTCCCTTTTAATTACCTTTGCAAATATTAGTGCAACTGAGTCCCTTCGGGTGGTTACCAAAATTTTACTTCCCAAACTTCCATAAGCCAAAAGGACGAGCACCTTCTCCCGCTTACTTTTATCCTATTTTTTTTATCATTCTCCCAAATGCCATTCAGCACAAGTAAGAACTTTTGGACATTATCTCAATCTGAAGACTATCTTGAAATGATTCAAGTGTCTCCAAACGAGACCTCTCCTTCTTAAGGGATTCCAACATATCTGCAATGACTTTTTTTTTTTTCACATCAAAGTTGTTGGAAATACAAACCCACATTTTTTAGATCAAATTCCTCTGCCATTTCATTTTCATAAACATGTCGCAAGAGAATTGTCTTTCCCATATCGTCGTCCTCCACTACAGATAGAAGAGAAGTGTTTTCTGTACAAATCTGTTCCATTAGCAAGAACTTGATGCTCTTCATTTGATTGCTTTCTCAACCACTACATAATAAGCAAAGATCAATTTGCAATTCACATCTGAGCTGAATCATCTTTATCGAATTTATGATTTTTTTGTAGTTGCATGGGTCAACATGTGACAAACAAAGAAGGCTCATTACCTTCGCAGCGAACTCCTAACGCGACTTCTGAGTAACAAAGGCATAGAAGCAGCGACTCCGACAGGACCACCAAAGGTGAAGAAATAACGACTCTTTCAGAATCAATTTTGCAGTTATCTGGCTAGAAAGAATTTATTTTGTGGATAGACAAAAATGGATGAGTTGTTGCGTTTGGCAAACAAGAGAGATGAGCGAGTAGAGAGTTATATTAAGTTGCTACTTTTTCTTCTACTATCTAAAATATTACAGCCAATTAAACTAACCTAGGCTTCGTTCAATTTCTTCTTTCTACCAACTTTAATGTTAGAAATGCAGCCAATGAAAAAACATGAGCTGATTGAGTGATAACAATTAGACATCCTTTTTTCGGTGTTCAACTGGAGATTCTGTTTATGAAGGGACATATATAAGGATGACTGCCGAGATGCATTGAATGAAATCATACAGAGATAAACTAAATAACCAAGGCAAGTGTACCTTAGCTAAGCTCAAGTAACAATAGCCACTTTGATGGTGTTCGTCAAACATCAATGCATCTAGGACATCTACAAACATTCTACAATGCAAGCGGTCAAAGTTTTAGAAATAAGACTGTCAAAATGATAAAAATTTCATAACTTAACTAGGAAAAAATGAAGCGTATTGTTCATCTCAATAAAAATTACTCAATGTTAAATAAAAAGATCGTGACTGGTTAAAATCAGAGTGAATTGAAAAGAAATATAACAAAGGATCAATAAATATATTCAGATAAAGAAAATTAACTAAATATGTCTGCCATTTTTTTCATCCAGTATAAGTTTTGGAAAACAACTTGGTCTACTTCAGTCAGAATCTAGGGAAAAATTGATTCACTAATCAAGTTCTTTTCGTACTTTAAATTTATTACAAAACATAATTACCAAAAGAGAGATGAAGTGAGGATTATAAAGTCATTAGCCCAAACTATCATATTTGAAGCAGTAGAAGTTCAAGATTGATGCATACATGTTTTAGTCTATTTTGTTTTAATGTAATTTGAACAATATATAGTTGTGTTTTTTATTTTTTTTAGCTATCCAATGATGGTTGGGCCTCCAATGATCATGTTAGGAAAGTGCTTGGCATGGCAGACCTTGGGTTTGCTGGCTTTTGGCTTTTGGGTCCAATTTGTCTTTGGGATTCTTGCTGTTCACCGTTTTGAGTTGTTTGTTGTTCTCAGTTTGGTCTTGGGTGCTTGGTAATGAGCTTAAAATTATGGCTTCCACTTGGTTTTAGCTCATTAATGTTTGAGCTGATGTTTAGCTCAATGATTGGGGATTAATTGCACTTCCTAGCTCATTAATTCAAAAATGTATGCTATTATTTCAAGAGTTTATTATGGATTGGACTTGTGTCTCTTCCCCTCCCTTTGCCTTCTCGGTTTTCCCTTGATGGTTGGTTTCCCATACTTTGCCTCTTTGTCTCCTGTGCTGGCTTTTCAGGTCCTTTGCTGGCTGGTTTCCCGTGGCCTGTTGCTTTGTCTCCTGTGCTGATTTTTCGGGTCCCTTGCTGGCTGGATTCCTGTGGCTGTTTGGGGGGGAATTCCATGGGATTTCCCCTATTTTTGTGCAGTTTTCTTGCAGTAGTTTTTCTTTCTTTTGGCATTTTATTTGGTGACTTTTGGCCTTTCATTTCCTCAATTCTAATTGGATTTGGTTGGAGGTGTTATGGCTATTTTTCTACCTTCTTTTGCCTATAAAAATAAGTTGATTTGGAATGGAAAAGGTTGTTGAATGTTGTGAGCAAAATCTCTACAAAAACTTGAGGGTTTCTTCTCTTGGAAAAGCTTGAGAGCTTGTTCCACCCCCTTTCCTCCTCTCTATTTCGTCTTGGCTTCTGACCACTTCTTCTCTACGCAAGTTCCACTCCACCTGTATCCTTCTTCTTGAGCTTTGGAAGTTGCATGTTGGTTGAAATTTGGAGACATTTGCCGGAGGAGTTTGGTAGGACGTTAGACTCATTTGCAGTGGCGGACCCTTGGTTTGCAAGCCTAAGCATAATTTTTTATTTTCCTACATTCGTTGCATGTGAGGAAACCTGCTGGACTGGTTTACTGAGGATAGCATTTTTTTATTTTATTTTCTTCGTTTGATCTTTACTTTTGTTTCTTCGTTTAAGTTTGTTGGTTGTTTGCAAGTTATATTTGAATCGAGTTTGGTTTATGTTTAGTCCGGATGTTCTCCAATTTGTCTCTTCTCTCTAGTTTTTGCACTTATCAAAGATGCATAGATATGTCATAAGTTACACAACAACAACATCAAGCCTTTGTCCCACTATGCAGTGTCGGCTACATGAATTTTTTTTTCTCCATTGTGTCCTGTTAAAAAAGTCAAATTCACTGCTTTTGTCATAAGATACACGTCTAGTATAAATGCATATGCAAGTGTTGAAGACATATAGCTTGCAATTTATTGGTTACCTTCCACTAAAAACTAATTTGAACAACATAGACCTCACTTGGACATGATTTTAATAACAATAAAAAAGATTTTGGTCCTATGAGTATTGGGGAAATAGAGGAAACAGAGCAACTTAAGTGTGTAAAGGGAGAGAGAAAGAGCAGATATAGCTGAGGGAGAGTATCAAAACATTCTCTTTGCAACAAAAATTAATTTTTTTTCCTGATGAATCACAAAGAAACAAAGCAAACCAAACTGTGGAGAGGGAGATATATTTCATTCATGCTAACTTCAGGTAGAAATCATTTCCCTTGGAAGAATTCAATAACTCACTGTGAAGAGAGAGAGAGAGAGAGAGAGAGAGAGAGAGAGAGCTATTTCATTCAAGATAACTTCAGGTAGAATTCGTTTGCCTTCAAAGAATTCAGTAAATCCTTAAAACTACCAAGCAATGCATGGAGGAAAGGCCATCAATAAACTCAGCTGTCTCAATATCATAGAGAAGAACGTTGAAAATAAAGCTACTCAATAATTTGAACAATGGTTGGGAATGATATGTCTTCTTATAAAGCGAAAGTTTTTAACTCTTTGAGGTAAATTTGACGAAAAAAAATCTCTCCCATTAATTCCCACTATAACCAGTTCAACTGATGACAATACTCCTACATCTGAACCAAATCCAAATTAAATACACTAAAATTGTGTATTCAACCGAAGTTTCCTTAGCCCTTCATTCCCAAAAAAGCCTCACATATTAATGACTCAATAACTCAAGCAAAAATTGCCAATGCACCAAGAATAAAAATAAGGATCATAGAAACATAAAAGCTTAAAGGAGAACAATGATTAGAAGGAAACATACATCTGGTAGAAATCGATCAGTCGCCAGAATCAATACATATCTCACGGCTTTTCTTGAGTATTTCTCCCTGCAGTGTAGAAATGTCAAACTGGAGAGAGATAATAGACGATGGATCGTTTGAGCTGACTGGTGGGTTGATGCTTTTGGTGAGAGACAAAAGCGAATGAGTAGTTGCGTTCAGCAAGTGGGAGATAAGTGAGTATAAAGCGAAAGAAGTGATAAGAAGTAATGCGTTGGGTTTTAAATGGAATCCATTCGGCTAGGAAACTACTTCGTGCTGGAAGCTTAACTGACCAGAAATGAAACACCTAGGGCCGTTCGTGCGGGAAGCGAAAGTGAAACGCTCGGGAATGGGTCTGGTAGCCACTGAAAGGGTGTTCCAGCAAGGTGAGTATCCAGAAATGAAACGCCTAAAGGCAGGGAAATTGGAAGTGGAACGGGCGGAGATGAAACCGTGAGAGGCTTGGCAGCTGGAAGGAGGAAATGGAATGGGTGAAAATGAAATGGCAAGAGGCGTGGCATCTGGAATTGGAACGGCCAATACATTAGCAATTGAAACGCTCAAGATGGCTTCGTATTTGGAAACCGAACGATCGGCCGGATGTGATAGAGAAAATATACATAAGGAGGATAGGAAAACGCTTGGTAAACATAAAAGTAGATGCAAATAAAATATTTATTACTTTTGTTTTAAAGAAGCACGTAATCTTACAAATTTTTAAGAAGTGATAAAGGGGAGAATTCGGTTAGCCGACGTTTTGCATTCCTTTCATTTTGTTGTAAGTGCTAGGCCTTAGCAACTTTTAATTACTAGGAAAAATGCCCGTGCATTAAATGCACGTGATTAGAAATTAAAAGATAATAATTCATGTTATAAATATTTTTATTATATTATAATTGTTAAGTTGAAAAAAATTATTAAATAAATTATTATAATCACTAATGTTTATTTGCATGTGCAAAAATTCTAGACAAATAATAACAATAAAAATTTAAAATTTAGTGAAAGTGTCATTAATTGTTCTAGTTTTATTGCACACGCATTAAATACACGTGAATAAAAAATTTAAAATAAAAATTTATATAATGAATATTTTAATTATATTTATTTTATTAAGAGTATTATTGCAGAAAATCACAATTTTTCTCATCATATAAAACCAATACACCAGACATGATTTTATTAAAATTTCAAAACAATAGAAAGATAATTTGGATATAAATTCCAAACTCATCGGATATTTAGAATGAAGAGGCAATTGAACAACAATTTTTTGGGCATCACTCTTAACATTAATGTGATTCTCTATTACTAATATATAGGAAAAAGCAACAGGCAATTCCAGGTTTGTGTCCCCAAAAATAGAAGCACTTAGAAATACTGCAAAAATCAAAAGAACTCAACATTTACACAATAGGATATAAGTCAATATTATAGAACAAGCTTCCAACCTTCAAGGCCGACAAGACATTGCAACTCAAAGGGATCAGAAAAGATCCCGGTTGGAAGATACTCAATAACAATTGCCTCACAAAAAATGCTCATTAACTAAATGAGTAAACATTGGATGCTGGTAGAATTCTATTGTGGTAACTAATTGTCTATGGGAACGTTCACCCATGAGCTCACATAGGAGGGATGAAAGTCCAAAAATATCTGTATTGACAAGCATCTCTTCACACAAATCGCCTGAGTAAATTTCTTAATCTAAAATTTTACTAAAACCTGATTCAGATAGCTGTTAATGGCTATTAAAGAATGACCTCATCATATTATCTTGTGAACAAGAATGACAGCCATTGATTGGATAGCTACATTTCTGTCATCATGAATAATACAAAGCCAACAGATTATGAAATTTGTGAATGAAAAGAAAATCATCAATCTAAACACAAGATTGCACCAAGCATAGCATATTTAATAGCTAAGTAAATTGTCAAAGTGGTCCTTTTCTAATCAACTTCGGTTTACAGATTTAGATCATAAAAATTTCCTTGTTCTTTGCAAGCGCTAGACCACCTGTGGCTCATTCCATCTTGTCGTCAGTCTCTCCATCATCATCCATAAAAGAATCTTGAGAAACATTATGATTTACCTAGGATAATATCTTACTTTATATTATATAAAGTAGATAACATAAATAAATTCATACACTTAAATTACTTGTATAGTACACATTAAGTAAATAATGGAGATATGCAAGAGAGCTCTAGATCTTGAAGGTAGAAAGAGTTTGAATGTGAGAGATGGGATTTACTTTGGTTTCATTGGGTCAAGACAACGATAGTATAAATAAGAAGAAGCAAATAAATGAAATTATGAGAGAGAAGGTAAACTACAATTCCTATTGCATAAATGAAAAATATCACAAATTTAAAAGCCCACATAGAAAAGAATTGTCAATGGTGATAAGAGATACTTTCCTATAAGCAAAAGGATTATATTTAATGCATGTTCAAGCAAAAAATCTATTTGAGGATTTATATCTTTTCAAATATTTTACAATAAAAAATATACTTTGAACATCAATTTCTTGATAGATATAACTAATATTTCCAAAATAAAGTTAAAACAAAAAAAAAAAGAGAATCCAACTATGTACATTGGGCAGAACGTTGCTATCTATAGATATATACATGGTGATGCATTTCACTTTTCCTTACCCATCAATTACAAAAAAATTGCACAAGATCTTAATGCATTTAACTTCATAAGGTCGCACCAAAATTTAGCTTCCTTGTAAATTGCTACTTCTATCTACTTTCTCAATCTCAAGAAACACACAATTAGTGTAAAATGCAGCTCAAACTTTGTGCATTTTTTTCACAATCTCAATTAAAATCAACCAAGGAAGTTTGATTAAGTAGATCAAAAGCCTATCAAACTTTAAAAAAGCACACATCGATATCCCACAAACATTATAGATGCCAACACAAGAAAACCTCATGCAGCTGCGATTAAAAAGACAAATAAATGATGACGATGATAGCATCTATATTCTTTATTTCAGGGTCCTCATGATGGGTTAAAGCTTTTAGCTTTAAAAGATAATTTAGAATTCATATTGTTCGAAACCGAATAAAGCGGAAAACAGACATGCAAATTATCAAGGAAATAAAGCATGAACATAAAAGAGTCCATTGTTGAAGTCACATTTTGATGCTTGAGCATGTTATTCTTTAACTATTGTGCGCTCTAATGAGAAAGATTTTATTTTTGGACATCTATAAAAAATAAAAGAATATATTATGCATGGACGTTAAGAATAATTAAGTTTTAAAATGTAACACATTGTCCAGACATTCTAGTTAAAGTTTGAGTTTTCAACTTCGGTTTTGTTTAACTCAAAACTAAGCTAAGGTATCATATTCTTTTTTGCATAATGGAGACTAATGGCTTTTTGTTCTCATTACATTATTTATGTTATTCTATTATGTAGTTGATAATAGTAGTTATTCGATTATTTAATATGTTTGCTACAACTGATTTTTAAGTAATCTTTAACCAATCAACTAAATTAATATTATCAATTATTTTTATATTATATTAACTATTATATTTTGTATTAACTATAGGCAAAAAGTAAGATATGTTAAGATTAAAAACTCATTATCTTTCAATGTATCGTATATATGCAATATACACCATCAACAAATGTGCTACAATAAAAAAAAAATGAAGTTAAGTTTGTCAACTGTGTGAATGCACCAGCTCTAAGGGATCAAAGTAAGCGCACAACCAAGTTCATCTATCGAATATGTTCTCGTCTATAGTGTTCCTCTCCGTAGACTATGTGGTATCCTAATTGGTAATGCCTCCTAATAGATAATATCTTATTGCATTGGGATGATGCATAGCTAGTAGATGACCAATCTAGTCAGATTGAAGGTGGGCTTCTTATAGCGACTCGAGTAGGTATAATTGATACCTTACTAGTATGTTTAGGTTGATAATATGAGGGCCCGACTTATTTTTGATGATTTAAATATTATTGGATGATTATGTAGTTTTTCTTCTTTAATACAACATATTTTTTTTGTGTATCACTACATTCAGTCTCACTTATAAACAAAGTATGTTAGGATTAGAGCTTTATGAAATGGTTTTTATAAGTTGACTTGCTTGAAAGAGTGGTGTAATTTATTTTTCTTGTCCAGTAATGATAAAAAGTAATTTTAGCCTAGCAATCATTACACACACCACAGGAAAAAAAAGAATAAATATTTTAATTTTTATGTTAATTCATACAGTAATGATTCAGATCATCTATACTGATAGTTCAAATTAAATTAACTTAAAATATTTAATTTAAATAAAAAAATAAATTAATGTATAATTATAATACTTTACCACTATGAATCATACATAGGAAAATTAGCTATTATCAGAAAACCCATTAAGCCAAATTACTTAAAATATGCAAATTATGAATTAAAATTTGAACTTTATACCCTGTATGGATCGATCTTATTCATATTATATGATCTTTATGATATTGCCTAAGTTAAGGATTAGGTAATTGAGAATCAATTAATCTGTAAACTATGAGAAACACGCGAATACGTTGAACATCCGGCGGAATTTTTTATTGCGTCGCGTAACTACGACGTCGTGCGCGCACATCTAGCGAAGGAAGAATAAACAACATCTTTCGGCCATCCTGCGATGAAAATTTTTGCGCCCAATGCGCCAGTGATAATGTCGAAAATATACCAGCATTTATTCTTATCGGTTGGACTTTAGGCGGAAATAGACCGGCGGATAAGAACGACGGTATTTTTAAACTCAAACGGGAACTTTGTAACTTGCTGGCAAAAGACTCCAGAAACATTCGCGCGTACCGAAGCCGAAAATCCACGCGAAAGCCCTGTTTGACCCGAGCCCGTTCTGGCGCTCAATTTCATTCCGCCAGAAAGAATATCTCCGCTCTCTCCTCTCTCTCTCTCTCTCTGCACCCCGAGTTCACCACCCCTAGATTGCCATCGCGGCAAACGCAATCTGGATGTTCGTAGGATGTCCCAACGATCACGCCTTCGCCGCGGAAAGGAACTTTTTTTCGCAAAAATCGACTGTTAATTTTGGCCGCCTCCCGGTTTTCCCCGCGCCCCATTTATGAAACTGTAAGATTTTTGCTCATGTTATTCTTATTAATATATTTGTTAGAGAATGCGCACATATTAGATGTTTTTTTGTTGATAAACAAAGAGCATATTTTTCAAAATCATTTGGATCATGCCGAGTAGGTTTATAGGTTTGACAGATTTGGCGTCGAAAACCGCGGATAATGACATAACAACGAATCCCTGTTATCATTGCTGCGATTTTATTTTTTGCCAGAAATACCCCGGCAAAAAACACTCGGTAATAAAGCCCATAGATTAGTTAGCGCATTAAGGCGTTTTAATTCCGTGTATAACGGGCGGATAAGGTGCCTAAACTAGTCGGCAAGTTTATTTACGCACAGCTTAGCGTCGTATCTGCCGGTCTTTTCTATCGAATGTACGTCGTAAATTCGACGTATATACGTACGAAAATTAGGTAAAAATCGCAGTTTCCTAACACATTTGCCACCGGTAATACGTCGAGAGTGCGCCGGAAAGTTTCCGGGACTTATATACGTCAGAAGATATTTTTTTACACGCGCCAAACTGGTGTATGAAATTTGACGACAATGCGTCGGAAACCAAAACTTTTCGTCGTATTTTATGTCTTACCGACGAATTTTGTCCGCCGATAATACTGATTTTCCTATACGATATTAATGACATATCATACTGGACGATTATATGTTGTACTACACGATCACTCGACGACTCTTTGGAAAATCTTGATTCATCTTATATGATTCGATGTTTCATTTGAACTAATCGTACAATACTGATTATGAATCATACTAGATAATTTATGAAAGTGTTGACCAATCATATTATATGGTACTCCTATCTGTTTGTACTCGAGCTCACGAGTTAACATTCTTCATATAACAAATATTATGGCTCACATCCTGTTGTCTACTTATTTTGAATATATTTTATTTGTGTGTGTATTAACTTTTCAGGAACGCCATGCACTATCCAAAGAAGACTCAAGGTCAAGAGTGGGTAGAATAGTTATGCTGAAATAATTTTTTGTAATATTCATTGATATATTTTTTATTTTTGGAGTCATAGTCTTGTAAGGGTATATGCTCTGCTTGGTCACCAAGCACACACACACTCAGGGGAGTGAGATTGAGTTAAAACCAGAAGTTAATTTTTGAACTATCATATTATATGATTTATTTGTATTATACGATAAGCTCATCTAACTAATCGTACTGGGCCGATTTAGATCATTAGGATGATAGTTATAATCATAAAAAATAGCAAAAATCATAACTTAGTAATATTTTGAATTTTATTTTTTGTTCTAATCATTCAGGATTAATATACATCGTATTGGATGATCTTTAATAATTAACTTAAATTGATCATGTGATTAGGGGATTAATTATAATTAATTTGTTAATACGATCATTTGATGATCAATGAAGATCGTACTGGACAACTGAGAGGTATATGGGACGATACTTGATCATCCCAGATAAAATACATGTTTTTTTTTTAATAGTCTAGGATGATCCCTATTATTATATGAGACGATATATATACATTTGAAACTGTTCGTACTAGATTATTCGGAGATCGTTCAGACTATCAGGTCAAATTTCTACATTGTACTAGATGATCATGTGATTGTATAGGAATGATATTAGCACCAGAATTAAGTTTTTCGGGTTTTTCGAAGCCCTCTATTTATGCACATCATACTAGACGATCCTGCGATTATATTGAACAATCTTTAACAGCAAAATTAAATTTTTAGGTTTTTTAAAGGCTATGTTAAGTTTCTCAAGCACTTGGTAAGTGTCTTTGGTAAGCTAATGTGTCTTATTTTCTTGAGAAAAATTTGAAGAGAGAACTTGAAGGGAGAGAGAAAAGGGTGGAGTTTAAGAGGAAGGTGGAGTTTGGTAGAAAGTGGAGTTTGAAAGGGAGAAATCCTTGAGGGGGTTTCAAGGGATGTGGGAGGAATTTCACACGGTTGCTTCGCAAGCTTGCGCTTTAGTCCATTAATTCAAGGTTCATCTCAAAGGGAAGTTTTGGGAAGAAGAAGATCTCTTTGGTGTCAAAGAAACCTGACTACTCTGTCACACCAGGAAAGGTGAAAGGAATTCGTGGTGCTCTACCATCTCTGGGGGGAGAAAAAGGAATCAAGGTTTTTCCTATATGAAGGAGTTTTTGTCCTTTGTCGCACCAGGTTGTGGAAAATTTTGTAAGGGCTTTCCACCTTTACTTTGGGGGAAAAAGGAGAGACACTAAAAGGTTTAGTGCAATACTTGAAGGGTTACTCGAGGAAGTGGGCAATAGTTCAGGTTGGACCGAACCACTATAAATCTGGCATGTTATCTCTAATTTTTTTTTATTTGTACTTTATTTTTTACATTTATATTAGATATAACTATTGTTGAAAATCTAATGATTGATATATACGTTGTATTGATCATCTATTTTCATATGTTGAAAAAGTTTTAATAATGAGATTTTTTTTGTTGAAAGAAGTTTTTTAATACCAATTCACCCCTCTTGTTAGTTCGGACTTAGTTCTTTAGGTTAACACCTCATGAACTTCACATATTGTTATGTTACGCATAGAATTGGCTGAATTAAAAATTTAATTTTTAGGAAGCATATTATTTAAAACTATTATTAGACTTTGGAAAGAGTCATGACAGTCAGAGGAGGTTTCTTCTTGAGAGAGCATGAAGAAAGGGCATTGAAAGGAATTTTGGCTTCCATCATACCAGAGGAGGTGGCAAGTGATTTTGTTAGAGTTCTCACCTAGTCGTGTGGGCTGAATAAGTCACTATTATTTAGTATAATACCATAAGAGAACTTCGAGGAGTGCGATGGAGGTCAAGTTGACTGTACTACTATAAAAATCTTCTTTGCATTTTTTATTTTCCAATATTTATTTTCAAAATATTACTTACTCGACATTATATTTTAAATTTAGTTTTAACATTATTATCATTGTGTTACATAATCACCATGAATGTTTTAGATCGGTCTTTGGATGAAAAGAATAAAAAATTTAGAAAAAATAAAAAGATAAAAAATTTTTATATGCCTTCCTAAAAAATAATAAAACAAAAAAATATATTTTGTTTTCGTTATTTGTTTCCACGTTAAAATCTAGATCAATATGTGGATGCCATGTCATAAGCACTAGTGCCCATATATTTGAAATATTTGGGATTCTATACAGGATGTCTACTTTAAAGTGACAATGGTCTCTGTGGAATTTGCCATGCTTGTCTTCGTTTATGCTCTCCATGAAAGCATGAATGAGCATCTAATGCTGACCTCACTTAACCATGCCTAAGGGTTGACAGAACGACCTTTCGAGAGTGTAGCAAAAGGTTCCCATAGTCGAGAAATTTTCTCACAGACGACGCCAAATTATTGCAGCCTAAAAAATTCGTAACAATAGAGAGATATAGAGTTTAACGTCTAGATTTGCACGAATCCATCCAACAAATAATAAATTAGAGGGTACAACATTCATAAGAGACACAAGATTTTTACATGAAAAATCTTGAAAAAAAAAAGAAAAAACTACACGGCCATGCATAGTTTGAAAGAATCCACCAGTATTTGTAATTTATTACAAATGATGACTTGTTCAGGGAAAGATGCCAGCTAAATATAACAAAAATATATCATATCATTTTATATGGATAGAAGAATCCAATGTCATGAGAGTCGTCCTTAAAATAGTGTTGACTTGTTTATTGAATTGTTAGGATTGTATCTGGTGATAGAGGTCGTAAGGATATAGTCGACAAGTGACAAATGTCAGAAGAATCGTAGTTGGGCGACAATGGTTAGAGGACCGCAATCGGAGGGCGATGGAGGTCGGAAGAATTGTAGTCAGACGATGGTAGTTGGAGGGATCGTATTCAATGGGAATGGTGTCGAAGTGTA
>NW_021319525.1:42956-57199 GCF_001605985.2 Dendrobium catenatum | reverse complement strand
CGTATTCAATGGGCAATGGTGGTCGAAAGTGTACAAACGAGTGTGCCGGCGAGATAAGTGTTCGCCGGACTTGGAGAAGACGAGCTCACAAGAAGACAGAAATAGGAAATGATTTATTTCATTGGATACTTTACATTAGAGTACACATGCCTATAAATAGATGAGACAAAGTAACTTTACACGTGTAAGCAAATGATTTGTTTGCAAGAAACTTATTAACAGATTATTACAGATAACCAATTTGATTAGGTGCTAATATTCCCCCTAAAACTTGCGATTCCTCTCTGATCGTCAGCTGGGATCGCAACTGTTTGAACCGAAGAGTAGGAAGAGGTTTAGTGAATATGTCTGCGATCTGATCCACGGTGCTTATTGGAAGCAGACGGATGGTTTTGTTCGAAATGTGATCTCGGATGAATCTTTGATCGATCTCAATGTGCTTCGTGCGTGCGTGAAAGACGGGGTTGTTCGCCAAGGCTATTTCCGATGTATTGTCACAGTAGACTGCAACCGGAGTATTGTGTAGAATGTCGAAATCGGCAAGAAGTCGTTTCAACCAGATTGTGTCCGCGGTGGCTGCAGCCAATGCCCTGTATTCAGATTCTGTGGACGATCGAGAGACAGTGTTCTGCTTCTTCACGGTCCAGGAAACCAGTGTGTCTCCTAAAAAAGTGCAAAAACCAGAAGTTGATTTCCTGGTTATCGGATCCCCTGCCCAGTCTGCGTCCGAGAAGGTGCGAAGGATCATAGAGGATTTTGTAATAGGTAGTCCGAAGTTGATGGTGCCACGGATATACCGAAGAAGGCGTTTTAGGAGATGAAAATGAATGGGTTGAGGATCGTGCATATGCTGAGATAGAGTGTTGGTGGTATGAGCTATGTCTGGACGCGTGATAGTCAAATACTGAAGTGCTCCCGTGATTTTCCTGTAGGTGACGGCATCTGGAATGGTATTGTCTTGTTTGAATTGATTTGGCTGTTTGGTAGAAGATGGATTAGACAAAGAATTGCATTTATGTAGATTAGTTTGCTGGAGTAGAGATTGAGCGTAAGATTGCTGTGACAGAAAATACTTATCTGGCGTGGATTGAATAGTAATTCCAAGAAAATGACGAGCTAGGCCAAGTTGTTTCATAGTGAATTTGGAGTGTAAGTTTTGTAGAAGATTAGTGATAGCTTCTTTGTCGTTGCCCGTGATTAGAATATCGTCCACATACACAAGTAGAAACAGCTGAGTACGTTGCCGACGGTAGACGAGCAGCGAGGGATCTGCCTTGCTATGCTGAAAGCCGATATTGATGAGATGAGTGGTGAATGTAGTATACCACTGTCTAGGAGCCTGTTTAAGCCCGTATATGGCTTTCTTGAGACAACAGACGTGGTCCGGTGACATGGTGTCTTCGAAGCCTTTGGGTTGGCGCATAAATACCGTTTCTTCCAGACTGCCATGAAGAAATGCATTCGTGACGTCAAGCTGCTGCACTTGCCATCCGTTGTATAGTGCAACGGTAAAGAGAACCCTTATAGTGGGCAACTTTGCAACGGGGCTGAAGGTTTCTTCATAATCCAGTCCATGTTCTTGCCTATTGCCTTGTGCGACGAGACGAGCCTTGAATCTTGATACTGTCCCGTCTGAATTAAATTTCTTGCGAAATGTCCATTTGCAACCGAGGATGGATGCATTGGACGGTGGTGTGACTAGATCCCAAGTGCCTTGCTGTTGAAGCGCCGCGAACTCCTCTGACATAGCATGACGCCATTCAGGATGCTTGATAGCTTCGGAGTAGCTTGTGGGAACATTTTGTGTTTCCTGTGGAGCAACATGATGAAGCAGATTTAAACGAGAGATAGGCTTAAGGGAACCTGTTTTGGATCGAGTTGTCATGTGATGTTGTATGGTGTGTTTAATAGAAGGCTTATCTGGATTTAGAGCAGAGGGAATTCTGGTCGGTGAGTGAGATGTAGTAGTAGATTCGAGTGGGGGAGGCAGCGTAGTTGATATGTTGCTGGAGTTGGTCGGTGCTGGACGATGGTCTTCCTGTACTTTGGAGACCGGTAGAAGAAGTTGAGTGGGCAGAGCTTGCATCGGTGTCGTGAGAGGTGAAGACTGTTGTTGAAAAGGAAACAAGTTCTCAATAAATTGAACGTGTCTGGAGATAGTTGTAGTGTTGGCTTCTTGGTTAAAACACTTATATCCTTTGTGCTTGTCTGAATAGCCCAAGAACACGCAGGTGGCAGATTTGGGTTGAAGTTTGTTAAAGGAATGCGGTGGAAGGAGAGGGAAACAAGCACAACCGAATGTCCTCATGTGAGCGTAGTCCGGAGAGATGTTGAACATTAGTTGCAGCGGGGAGTGGTTCTGGTTGGTGGGAGAGGGAAATCTGTTGATTAGGTACACTGCTGTATCGACTGCTTCATACCAGTAGTTAAGTGGTATAGAGGCCGTCTGAAGCAAGGTTTTGGTTGTGTCAAGAATATGGCGATGCTTGCGCTCTGCCACACCATTCTGTTCCGGTGTACATGGACAAGATACCTGATGATGAATGCCATTGGATCTGAGGTAGGATTGAAATTGATGATTTATATACTCACCTCCTCCGTCAGTGCGTATGGCTTTAACTTTGTGATGCGTTTGTTTTTCAATAAAGGCAATAAACCGAATAAAATGTTGCACGACATCAGATTTAAAAACTAATGGAAACAACCAACAGTATCGAGAGTAATCGTCAATAATGAGAAGATAATATCTAAATCCGTGGTGGGTGGTGACCGGAGACGGTCCCCACACATCGGAGTGCAATAGTTGAAGCGGTTTATTAGTTCTATTTGTAGAAAGATCAAATGGCAGTTTGTGACTTTTACACATTTTGCAAGAGACACAATTATAAAATTTTTGAGAAATATGAAGACTAGGATGCTTTCTTGAAATGTGCTGTATAATCCTATGGTGAGGATGGCCGAGTCTTTGATGCCAGTTTGTCGTTGAAGCCGCTACAGCCGACAGAGCTTGAGTGGAAGTAACAGCTTTCTTTATTGCAATTGGGTATAGACCCTGTTTACATGGACCGATGAGAAGAACTTTGTTGTTCTGCAAATCCTTAAAAGTGAATCCATTAGGAGTAAAAGTAATAGAGATTTGATTATCAGAAACAAGATTAGATATGGATAGAAGGTTATGAGATATGGAAGGTATATGAAGTAATTTGGATAGAATTAACTTACGATCTGGTGTTGGGAGCAGACCCGTACCCGAGTGAGCAATCAGGATGGATCGTCCGTCCCCAACCATCACCTGATCAGAGCCATGGTAGCATGAACCTTGACTGAGTTGATCATTCCGATTCGTCATGTGCGCTGACGCGCCTGAATCCAAATACCAGTCCGTGGACGTGGCCTCTGTTGAAGCAAGCAGCGCATTGTTTGTGTCATTGGTGTTTCTTGGTGTAGTGTAATTTGGATCATGACGATGCCAGCACGCATCCGCAGTATGACCTCTTTTGAGGCAAATCTGACATTGAGTTGAGGATTTCGATCCTTGTTTTGGTGCTGTGCTAGAAAAAGATTGATTACGACCCCTGCCCCGACGACCACGACCGCGGTTTGCGTATAACGCAGTTGTGGGTTCTTGCTGAGTAGCTAGACGCAGAGTGTCCGTTTGAATGTGAATTTCCTCGCTGATTAACATTGCATACAAGTTATCAAGCTTAAGAGGGGTCTGTAGAGTACGGATAGCCGTTTTGAACGATTGATATGCGGTTGGAAGCCCATTCAGAATATGGAGGATAATATCCTCAGTGTCAATTGTGGAGCCAGCCGAGGCAATGTTGTCGACGATCTTCTTTATCTCGGTAAGATAGGTTTGCATAGTCATATTTTTCATGGTTATGTTGTGTAACTCATTCTTGAGTTGCATGACCTTGGAGCGATTGGAAGATTGGAATCGGGTTTGAAGTGCTTCCCAGATTTCGAAAGTGGAATCAAGATGCATAATGTAGGGAATGACCGGAGCTGATATGGTGGAACAAATTGCCGCAGCCAAATTTTGATCGGTGAATGTGCGAGCGTCCTCATCTTGATCTTCTTGGTCCGGATGAATGGACGGATCAAGAAAATGTTCGAATCCATTTGCCTTGAATAGCTTTACGATCTGATTCCTCCATATCGGATAGTTGTCCGACGATAGTTGATGGGGAACCAGGGTTTTTAGATGGGACATGATAAATTTGAGAGAAGGGTAGAGAGTTGATTTGGATGTCGCAGTCATCTCGGTGATCGTCGGAGTGGATGATGACGGTTGCGACGGAGACGCCATGATCAGGGCTGGTCGAAGAATCAGCCTGCGACTGATACCATGTAGAAACGAGTGTGCCGGCGAGATAAGTGTTCGCCGGACTTGGAGAAGACGAGCTCACAAGAAGACAGAAATAGGAAATGATTTATTTCATTGGATACTTTACATTAGAGTACACATGCCTATAAATAGATGAGACAAAGTAACTTTACACGTGTAAGCAAAATGATTTGTTTGCAAGAAACTTATTAACAGATTATTACAGATAACCAATTTGATTAGGTGCTAATATGTAGGAGCCAATCAAGACTCATTTGATTGAGGTTTCGTTTCGGACAGTTTTTTTACTGTTTGTTTTATGCAAGTTACCGACCTATTTAAGGTGGCTTGTCCTTGAATATTTGTTTGCTCTTAACTTGCTGATGGAGCTATGCTGAATAAATCTTCATGATATCATTTTTTAAATTTGTTTTTCAGATGTGTCTACTACGATGATTGTAAGACCTGTGCCTGTTATCGATTTCCTTATTGTGAATCAAAATGTGAGGGACCCATTCCAAATTGATTACCCAAAAGTAATTGAATATAATTATCATTTTTTATAGCAGTTATGCTTGTATTATTAATATTGATACATGATATAATCATGTCATTATGAAGTACACACATTGGTGAATTCTTTTTTCATATAGGCAAAGCGGATTCTAAAACATTTGCGGGTTTAAGGTTGGAAATTCGGAATACAAGATAGTTGGTTTAAGCAATTTACCATGTGATCAGCAGACGCATGTTTTCTTAATTAACTTTAATTTATGTAACATGAACTTTTTAATGATGCTATGATTTGTATTGGATATCCTTCCATTTAAAGTTTATTTATATCCTCTGATGTGGTTGTTTTCTATACAAATTAACAGAGTTTTACAAGTTGGTATGTTATATAATACTTTGTTTTAAAATTAAAGTGTGATATGTCCCATCTTTTATCCTTATGCAAATTCTCATTAATTCGAGCTTGCTTATTTATGGCTTAATGGTTAATAAATATATTCAAATAAGATGACCACTTGTTCATATTCATTTTTAGCTCATTTTCAAAACTTGGGTCAACAAAGGCATAAAGCTCAATCTTAAAGTAAATACTTCAACCATTATTGATTGAAACAAAGCTCACTTGCTCTAATTTGGTCCTAATCCTCATGAAATCCAACAGTACACATCAAACCCAACACAAATAGATTTTTTACCAAATAAATTAATCTATTAACCAGTGGATCTGTTTTTACCTTCATTTATTAGACATATTGCTCTCCAATTTCCACGAGAAAAAGCGGGTAGATTATGTTCTATTTTCATATTCGGTCCCTCCTCTGATTGCAGCACTGCGGAATGCGTTTCTCAGGCAAGTCATCTTTGTTCTTCTTCTTCTTTGGTCAATTTATTTTTTGCATATCTGATAATATATGTTAAAATAGGAACATACATTCATTAAGTAGAGCTATTAATGAGAAAACAGTTATACACCTACCATTATTCTCAAGTTGAAGTACTTTGAACTCTTAGAATCTCACATATAAACTTACCATTTTTAACCATTATCCTGTAAGGATTAGGACACCGTTGTGCAGTTGGCAATATGATTACATTATTGAGTGTTGTGCATCTATGTTTTGATGAAAGTGAAACAAATGAAATTCATGAATTTTATATAATGGATTTTCATAATTATGGTATAAAATCAATAATTATTTTGATGTGTGAGAGTTGTTTTAAGTTTTATGGAGGGTATGGGAAATACCTATGGGCAAGCTTTTTTTATGTGTACTGCTCTTGGTTGTCTTCATCCATCGGCTGGAAGCACTTATTAATTTTGTTATTTTTTCCTCCTTTTGATTTTTTTTCATTGAAAGATAGGATTAAATTTGTGCTAGATGCTACATGTAATTCAATTTATCTTAATTCAAGTATAATAGAAGTATAAATCATCTATACTAATACAAATATTATATTTAATATTGATATACAATTTAATATCTTTGATATAACATATCATATACTATTTTTTATTTTTTATATATTTTTTATTTTTTAAAATTTTAGTCACGTGCATCATGTGCACGTGCATTTATACTAGTATATATTATGTGGGAGATAACTGATCTGATATGGAAAAAGCATTAGGTAAACTATAACTTTAGTGTCAGGTAAAACATAACTTTAGTGTTATATATATAACTTTAATTAAAAAAATTGATCTTAAGCTAAACTATAATTAAATACTTTTTTTAGTTTAGTTTAGTGTAAACTTACATTAATTTATTTTTTTTCATAAGCTTAACTGCTCAATTCTACTTAACACATAATCTACCTTCTGAAGCCCCTTACCCCAAGTTCAAAGAGGCAATTAAGCCTGCTAAGTCTAAGAATAAGAAGTTTTTTTTTGTTGCTAGCATCATCATATCATGTCATCAAGCTCTAATCTATTTGGAATTTTTTAATTTTTCCATTGTTTGAATGTTATGATTTTTTTTTATGACTCAACTCCAAAACTAAATAATGTGAGCAAAACAAAAAAGACAATCATCTAGTTTTATTTTTTCCATTGTACTTATAATTTCATGGAACTATTGACGACAAGTTTGACTATGGCTACTTTGTGACTGTAAAAACTGGATCACAGCTACTTCACGTAATACTTTATCATATCCATCATCATCAAATATGAAGTCCTCCATCTATGCTTAATTCCGACCAGCCAGTTTCTTCTCTAGTGAATCTAGACTTCCAAAAACCTTCACCTTACTCAATTGTTATTGCAACCATGGTAAATGCCAATTTATCTTATATGCCAGCAACAAAATCTGCTGGAAGGAGACGACGGGAAATATATTCACTTCTAAAGATGAACTTAATAAAAAATTTAAATCAAAAAATTAATTACCTAAATTTGAAGCCGAAATAGTGTCCAGATTCTCAGGTTCGCTGAAGCAAAAATAGTGGAGATCCAAAAACGAAAGAGCTAAAGGGAAAACATGTGAGAATAATATATAAGGGAGAAAGATACCATGCCATAGCCATCGGCCACGGAACTGTCGGAGTTTGTAACGTTTCAACGGTTGAATTCATCTTCATGCATCCAAATAGTGAAAAAACGTTAAAGAATTCCAGGAGACCGAATTAATTGGAGAAGAGATCCTGAAACGTTTAAGAAGTTGAAAACACGAAATGAAAAAGAGGGTGATTAAATGCTGGGAGAAACTAACATAAAAGAACTTTAGGCAAAGAAACCTACCGGAGATGACGGCGAGCGGAGGTAGCAAGACGTTGAAGAATTTCAGAAGACCAAATTAATTGGAGAGAAACCTACTTGACGGTGAGTGGAGTCAGCTAGGGAAAGCCGAAGACTATGGAGGACGGGTCGAAGAAGAGGCGTCGCGATATTAGGATAGGTTTAGACTTGCAGGAATAGCTAAACCCTAAATGGCAAAAGTAATTAAATGACATAAAACATTCATAATTAGAATAGTTTCGGTAATTAAATGGTAAAAGGTGCAGAATAAGATTAGTTTCGGAGCAATTTGAAACCACCAAATTAAGATTAATAAATAAATTAATTAAACAAAACGTAACTTAGGGAATCTTGAGGGAAGGTAAAATTAAATGAGTTTTATATAATGTGAATTTTTTGTTTTTTTAATCATTTATAATAGAATGGACGACCATGATAATTTAAAAATAAGTAGAATGGATGAACAAGATTTATTGGGGAAGGAAACTCAAGCCCCTTTTATAATAGTAGTATAGATTTATTTTTGAACTGCATGCACTTTTTTTGTTGCAATATTATTCTTTGCTTGCACCTAGATTCTAGGACTATAAATGCCAGGGCATTTTTCTTTCATTAATAAATATTTTATTAACTGTTAGCGGTGCATTTGATATATGAAAAGTTGATATGGAGCTTTTAATTTTTAGGGATATGAAGTGTTTATAATGAACGTTGTAGATTTATTTTAAATTTATTGATGAATGATTCAGATTTGTTATGAGTGGATTCCCAAGCCACACTTATATGGTAGTATAGATATAAATATTAGATCAAAATAGCAGCATTAGTTGCTAATATTGAGGGTACTTACTAAAATTTTTTTTTTTGAATATTTTTATTGGTTGCTGTATTTATTTTGAGATATGCATAATATTTTTTTTTGATTAATTAGTCATTTATTATATTCATCTTCTTTTGACAATCCCTTCACCTTCTCCCTTTCTTCGTGACTGATATTAGGGATGGTATAAAGAGAGTTGTAACTTTAGAGGAAAATTATGATTCTAGCATGCAAGAATAGACTAAAACTTTATATAGAGTGGCTAAAATTGTATGTACACTTTTTTTTTTTTTGAAGTATTGATTTTTTTAAAGTTATATATATTATTGATACATCATCAAAAATCATCTTGATTAGGCCCCAATCCCAAAGCATATCTTAATGGGAAACTTCAAAAATTAAATTTTGGACTATCCAAACTCTTATTTCAACAAACTTATGGTCAAATTAAACCTCTCAATGAGACGAACCTAACCACACCAAAATTGATCCAATCTAGGCCCAAATTGGTCCAAATCAAGGGACCAAAGCAAATTTAGAAGGTTCAAAGCATTAATTGGGCGGTCAAATGATTTATAAATATTACATACTCATAGTTGAATCGAGCGACTCGACGAGATGAGTCCAACTATTCCAAACCACTTAATTCAGACATCATTAAAGCACTTAAATGCTTGACAAATGCTACATGATCGAGGGAATCAATATGGGTCGTCTGATAAAACACTTTAAATTTGTCATAGATCTTATCCATATTTATGAGGCATGTCACTCTCAAAATCTATAAATAAACCCCTCTTCTCACATGAATGGGGGCTTGGACTTTTGGAGGCTTACTTGAGCTAGATCTCAAGAGAGCCTTGAGGTTTGAAACATCTTGCAGCTCCACTCCAGCACCATCATCAGCGAACCCTTACCACCAGGCTACCACTGTTGGACCTCTGCTCGACCACTATCATCGGACCTTCGTTCGGCAGCCATCACCGGGCCTTCATCCGACCACCATTGCTAATAACGGTCCCTCCATGCCAACCACCATCGCTCGTCAACTACAGTCCCTTTGACTACCATCGCTCACCTAATAGAGTCCCTCTGACGATTGACCATTGCCACCCATCAACTACAATCCCTCCGACCCCTGTCATATTCAACCATTGTCACCCACCAATTACATTCTCTCCAACCTCTGTTCCCATCAATTATGATACCTCCAACCACCATTGTTCGCCAGCTACCATCCCTAAACATCTGTCACACCACCGACTATGGTGATGGCCAAATAAATCGCCAAGAAAGCAAGTGAAAAGCACAAAATTGACTCGACGTGGATGTTGATCCTTGGAAGTGAATAACTAAATTTTGGATAGGCCAAGTTCAAATTTATAAATTCAATGCACATCTTCCACTTGTTGTTCAGCTTTTGAACCATCCCCAAGTTAGAGATCTACTATGGGCATTACACTTCTTAGATAAATTTACTCTCCAAAAGTTTTTTTATCTCACAAAAAATTAGTTCAGTGAACATAGCATAAATTGGCCTAGAATTTTGCTTAATTGGCATGATACTTTCATTGACATAAAGTTTATGGCAGGCGAAATTATTTTTGACAGATGATATTTTAATATTGTACCAAGCAAATACTTTCACATTCTCCCTAAGAGTTGTTATCAACTTGACTCTTCCATCTATATAAAAGGAAGTGCTAATTTGAAAGCTACGACTTGGATTTACTTTCGAGATAATAACTATTTTTGCAACTTCAAAAGCTTCAATATTTTGATCTTCTGGTTGAAGCACTTCTTCTAGAATAATACCCATGATGTGTCACCAATATTTGCATTAATTAGGCACAAATCTCGATGCAAATATGAATCGGAGGCTTCAAAAATTAAGATCGGGACAATCCAAACTCTAATTTTAGCAAGTTTATAGTAAAATTGAATATCTCAAGGAGATGAACCCAACGACACCATTCTTCTTGAAGATCTAAACTTCTCGTCCATAGCACTTGCCCATTTATTGGGGGTTCTAATTTGTTATAGGTTCTCATCGAAAGAATTTGTACAGGGTAACTCACCCTCTTGTTAGAATTCATCCATAGTTATGGCCGAGCAGACTCCTTGCAACTTTTTTTGCTATAAAAATGACGGTATAAAGATACTTGTTTTTTTATAATCATTTTTCTGTAGCATATCATATGCTCTTTTGCCCTTTGTCCTTGCCTATAATATGTGGTTAGTAATTTGGCATGGGCAATATGTGACATAATAGGAATTAGGATGCATGAGATTAGTCGGTATTTTTCAAGATAAATTTCAGAGCTTGTGTTTTCTTCTTAGAATTCTCATCATTCTGATTTGACGCACCACTTCTCTATTTGAAGGATCAATTAGTCCCCAATCAATCAAAGTGAATTTCTAATTCATAATTTCTCTCTTTTTTTTATCTAACATCCCGGCAAAAATATATGGTAATGCCTTGGTGAAAAGAATATTTCAATGATTAGGAATTAAAGCAATATCAATTTAAACTTGTATTGAAGTACTTGGTTCAGGCCAAATAGGAGTAATGATGCATCTCCCTACTCACAATTCAAAAAAAGTCTCAAGGTTTTTGTTTGGTTCTTGCATTTATTTTCTTTTTCGTCTGCACCATGAAGTTCTCAAACTACAACCAACATCTTATTCTACAAACTATTTGGAGAGTAAGAAAGTTGAAATCCATTGTGACTCTATCTATATAAGCAGCCATGGCCTTGAAAACCGATCAATGCTGATTGATGTTAGGCTAGATGGCCTATATCGAATCAATCAATTCCATTCTTTTGAACTCATTACAAAGTCGATGTCATTGATTCATCATTAGCTGTAATTAAGCGATTAGTTTCTCAACTTCGTCCAAGATTTCTTCTGTGGATCAACCGCATGTCCTTCATCTTATTATTATTATTATGTTTTTGCTTTATTGACTTGACTTTTTTAAATTTCAAATCCAGGCCTCATGAACCGCTACTGATCAATTGAGCCTTCATCTTTCTGCATTTTAATTTTATATATATGTCCTTATGGTTCTTCCCTGGTGTCTTAACAGCAACTAAAGAATTTCAATTGATTTGCTTCATACTGAACTAGCATACATCATTTTGAACCTCGTTTGGGGATTGAACCCTCTCCTGAAAGTTTAATCAAGCTAATCTCATCCTTGGAATCCATTTTCAGCGGTTGTTGATTTAACTAGCTTTTTTAAGAAACACTTTGACTATGTAGGAATCAATCCTTGCCAAAGATAATTGCACTGTGTAACTTGCATGCTAATCATAAAGTGTTTTAATTTTTCAATCATCATTTGAATGATCAACTGGATGTTTGTGGTCTGGATGTTTGTGGAGAAATGAAAGTTTTGTTTGGGACAGCTTTAGACCATTTTTTTTTATCTGCTTTCAAGAGATTTTTTAACTAAATAATAGCTTTATAACTTAAATATGAATGTGCATATCATAATTAACCTGATTATTTTTTCATCTTAAACTTCAACAATGCTCACCTAGTGGAGGGAAACTTCTACAAGTAATTATTATCTTCAATGCACAAATCATCTCTTTTCTACGCTTCTTTCCTTCATTTTCTTCTCACCATCTATGAGAATCGAATCTTTGGAGAAGTTTTTTTAAGTAAAAAATGACAAGAAATGTATAAAATTGACTTAAAAGGCTCCCAATTGCAGAAGAAAGCTCTCTTCTTGAGTTGCTTTTGCACCAAGGGGTCCATTGTTTCATCAAATTGGCACAAGGAATTCACTTTTCTTAATACATATATTCTATAGACCTAAATTCACTTCTCTATTATATATCAAACTATAATATACTTTATTAATTTATCCATTTATTATTCTTAATTTTTAGGCCTTGTCGCACTTGAGAAAAATATGCACCACTTTTCAAGTATACAAATAGAACAAAAAAGTAAAGGTTAAAGGGTTGCATGAACATTGAATGATTTCATGTACAAAGTCATAAAGTGCTATATCTATCATTCATGTCTTAATCCTTTATAAAGATTAAACAAGTGTTATGTCAACATTAACAGAACTTAAAGACCAGGAAAATCATCAACATTATGGCTTCATTTGAGAGGGTTTTCTTAATATTTTTTAAAGTAATTTTTTGCATAAAAATTTAAAAGTTGTTTTGAGAAACAATAAGATAACCTTTTCATAATTTTTTAAAGCTTTCAAAAACAACTTTATAGTACAAAATTTTTAGCTTAAAAGTTATTTTATAAAGCAGTAAGAAAGCCGTCCCAAATGAAGCCTAAGGCTTGGTTTGGGATGATTTTTTTGCTGCATCTTAAATCAGCTTTTTAGTATAAATATTTTAATTTTTATACTAAAAGCTACTTTAAAAAGCAATTAAAAAATCGTCCCAAATGAAACCTAAATCAACTTCTCTACTCTCTCTTATTAATTTCAAAATAAGAAGAGCATCATCTAGATTTTTGGTTTTTTAAAGATTTTTATTCTTTGAAAATGTATAAATATATAATTCTTAGGGTGACATCATGATGTAAGAATATTCAATTAAAAAAGAAAACCTTATATATTATTCTAAGATGTGTGGGCATTGTTAGCTAACACCTTGAAGAAAACCTTTGAATATGAAATGTAGCGTAATTTGGATTAAATTAGTTTGTGATTAGTGTGGTGAGAGCACATCTGTCAAAGTTAGGCACTTTTCAAATTATTTTATTTAATGTAAGAATATTCAATTACATACAACTTTAGGCAGATAAACTAAATATGATTTTAATCATGAAGAGAATTCGATGGACGGTTCTTTTCTTTCTTCTCTTAATTAAATTTCTCTTAACAAAGAAGACTTTACTTAATTTAGGTTAAGATTCCGTTTAAGCATCTCAATTACGCAGTCGAGTTTTGCTAAAATAGTGACTGCAAAAGGAAAATAAACAACAAATAAAATTGTGAAAGGAGACTGTGGACCTCCGAAAGAGCACCGCGCGAACGGGTCAATTGGAAGGGACAGATTGGATCGTGCATACGACTAACCATTGAGGATAGAGGCTGTCACCAACACACCCCGATGGATAGCAATATACACGACCTAATCACGGGTTTCCCCCACCCGATGCAAGAGCTTGAATGGGGTTTAGTATATGTGGGATCAAGTTTCCCACGGGCGCAAGCCCCCGTGGTCTATTACATCCCAGGTCGGAGCTTGAGAAAATTCTCGATTAAGGATCATACATTATCCTCTCCTAAAATAGGATAGGCACATGGGTATAGACTAGGAAATCCTATCCGAAAGGAACAAAGGGAAGAAAGGTCTGAAGGGCTGAATCAACATGTGTGGCTCATATCAGCATTCAGAGGCTCTAGGGTACTAAAGAGAAACTAGAAAAAGAAAAATCAGTCAATCAATCACATACGTGAGAGAAGGATGGAGGTGGCGTCATCCTGTGACGCAGATAAGTAGGATTTAGGGTTCCTGAAAAGAATGGACCTACCTACTATTTAAGGTATAATACGAGACCGAATGTAGTAGCCTCGAATCCTAAATCTAGGTTGTGCTTAGTGTTCTACGCAACAATAAGACCCGTGTCCTAGCTAATGCGGTGCAAAACCTGGACTTATCCCGGTCTGGATTGGGGGAGCCAGCTAACCACCTAGTCGCTTTAAAATCATGATATCAAGCCATTTATGATGGATGGGTGGGTGGTACAGTTCTTTGGAAATATGACCGACATCTAGAGAATTTTCTAAGTGGTCCTGGACTTATGTGGGTCAGATGCTCCTAGCTAATGCAATTAAATCTTATTTAGTTGGTTAC
>NW_021319525.1:21966-41312 GCF_001605985.2 Dendrobium catenatum | reverse complement strand
TTGTCAACTAGAAGCTCTGATACTGGGAGCGGAAAGTCATCTTTCGGGCATGCCTTATTGAGGTCCCTGAAGTCGATTCAGATACGAATCTAGCCATTCTTCTTCTTTACAGGGATGATATTGGCAATCCAGTCGGCGTATTTTTCTTCTCGGATGAAGTCTGCTTCTATGAGCTTCTTTGTTTCTACAATCACTTGCTCTTCAATCTCCAATCTCATTCTCCTTGTAGCTTGCTTGACGGGTGCTGCATCAGACTTGATTGCTAATCTGTGAACTGCCATATCAGGGGATAAGTCAGGCATCTCAGCATATGTCCAGGCAGGAAAAACAATCCCTGAATTCACAGAGAAGTTCTTTTATTTCTTCTATTTGATCTTCTGGTAGAAGAGAGCTAATGATGGTTAGGCGAGGGTCCTCCTCAGTTCCCAAGTTGACTTCTTTGAGCTCGTCCATCGTAGCAGCTTGTCCACCATCTTCCAGTTTTTCTGGTGCAGGCTCAGCTTCTACTGGTTGATCATCATTATCATCGGCTTTAATTTCTCCGCATGTGATTGCTCGACAAATCTCTTTTCGGAGGAATTTTGGTTTGATGAACCCGATGCCTTTATATGCGTCTATATCATTTCGTCGTAATGGACGCGGATTTCCCCTATACCAGAGGCCCAAGCTTGTACGAAGCTGTCGTTTGGTAGTAGGAACATTGATTTGCTTTTGTAGCATTCTTTGAATATTCTTGGTATTGAATTTGGGTAGCCTCGTAGGAAATAATTCATCGGAGTCGAGGAGCATGCAATCCCAGTCATGATTCTCCTCTTCACGAACTCCTGTTGAATATAATACATTTCCAGGTGCAGTCCCCTTCTTCAAAGGAGGCAGATAGAGAGTAGAGAGTTCTTCAATCTTATGCACCTCGCGCGAAATGATTTCTTTGAAGTGTTGCAAAGGAACACGTGTGACTACGAGTATACTGTCTAAAATTGACAGACTGTCTATTCTTCTAGAGAACACATTCTGCACCGTGTTCATATAAATAAAATCGTAGTCATAATCATCATTTGAAAATTCAACATGCCTACTCCATTCATCCGTGGACTGACACATTTTTCAAGATTTTGTAGGGGCGACATCACTTTCATCTGTGTCACTCCCAAGATGAGGCACATGTTTCTTTTCTTTATGAATGCTTGGTGCTTTTAGAAGAGTCGGCATTACCTTCTTTCTTCCTACATGCTTCTTCTCATCTTCTTGCTTGGATTTCTTTGCAGCCTTAAAATTTGATGCTCTAGCCTCAAGAGAACTTGACGACTTTTGCTTCTTTGACATGAAGTACTTAGCATCTTCACAAACTGTTACTTCGTGTACTGCAAAGGGTTGAATATCACCAGAAATTCTGAATTATTCTCCTTCTCTGCGATACTTCATGCACTGGTGTAATGTTGAAGGGACAACGCCGTATTCATGGAGCTAGGGGCGACCCAATAACGTCTTGAACGAAGTGTCCGCATCAATCACATGGAATTTGGCTTCCGTATGGAGTTCCCCAAATACAAGAGGGAGCATAAACGAACCAAGGGTCTTCTGCCCTTTCTCATTGAAGCCGTACACCATCAATTTGTCTTGGCCAAGATGTTCCACATCAAGGCACAGTGATCTCAGTGCTTTAAGACTCATGAGATTCACGGAAGATCCAGGATCGATCAAAATTCGATTGATCACCATATCGTCGCTCTCTGCCGTAACATACAAAGGGCGATTGTGATATGCCATTCCAAGCATCATATCATCCTCGGCAAAGGTGATGATTGGCTCATTCCGAGCTTGCAAGACTTCCGTCAAGTTGCGTTCAGCAAAATATACCTCATATCTTTCGGGGTCATTGAGAGCTTGAATCAAAGTCTCTCGAAGGTCTTTAGACATAAGTAAGACATCGTATATACTGAGTTGTGCTGGGATCTTCCTCAAGTGGGATAAGATATTGTAATCTATCGCCTTGGACAAAGTATTATTTTTCTTGGGATCTTCGAGGATAATACCTTCATTGATAACTATCTCTTTTCCCTTATCTTTGTTAGGGATCCCTTTCTTTGGTGGAGGCGGCAGTACCTTGCCACTTCTCAACTGTACTTGGGCCACCTCATCTGATTCAGACTTGTTTGATGAAGCATTCTCTTCAGAGTCAGCCATTGTTGTGTCTGGGGATTCATCTGTAGACTCGGAATCGTCTCCCAACTTCACTTATTTCATTTGTGATTCTATGCTTGGGTCTGAATCTTCATCATTTGGAAAATATAGATCATCTGAACTGAATTCCATTGATGATACCATTAGACAGAACTCAGGGGCCGCTTCTTCAGCGTATTTCTCCCTTTTTACTATCTTTGGTGTTGCTGAGATGACTCGGCATGTTTCTATGGGAATAGATTCAGCATTAGCTTCTTCTTTCTTTTCATCTATTTTAAGCTCTCTCATAAAATCACCGAGCTTAATAGGCCTCCTGACAGTCTGGTAATATTCACCCAAACTATCAATAGCCTTCTGAGTTGCAGTCTTCTTTGCCTCAGGCTTCTTCAGCTTGGCTTTCTTCTTAGAAGACTTTGACTTTGACTTTCCAGATTTTGATGAGCTGGCCTGGCCAGATTGCTGTTTAGAGGTGGATGCTTGTGACACAGGCAACCACTTTAGATTCAGTACCGGCTCAGTAGGAGACTTCCACTTGACACCAGGAACTCCTTCTAATTGTTTCAGCATTTTTGTTGTCTTCTTGGAGACCACAGTCTCCCATTGTTCCTCTTGGACAGGTTCTTTTGTTGTTGTTTCTTTAGACGGGAGTACGGAAGAGGACGTGACTACCCGGGTGGATTCTTTTCTGGGATGAACTAACACGTTATCTGATAATGTCAATTCTCCCTTCTTGTACATTTTTTTCAACCAATCTTTGAAGACATAACAATATTCAATTGGATGGCTAACTACTCGATGATACGGGCAGTAGTTTGGGTCGCCACTGTGTTTAGACTCTTCAGGTCTTTTGCATTCTGGCAATTCTAGATCAGCTTTGAGTGCTTGTCGGAATAGCTTGGCGACACTTTCCCTCTTGAACGAATATTCTTTATTCATTTTCTCCTTGAGGGAGGGGAACGTTCTATCACCAGCTCCTGCAGTCTGCCTCTGGCGCTCTCCTCCACCGGAAAAGGCTAGAGGTTTATCATTTCCTCCAAGTACCAACTTTGGTTGAGGATTAGGATTATAAGCCTGCTTTGGCTTTTCTTCATATTGCATAGGTTGTTTTCCTTTGTCTACATTATACACTACCCGTTTACCTTTATCAGGTCTAGGAGGGAATGCGGAGTAGACCTCATTCTTTCTGGCATCAGGTACCTTTGCCTTTTTGGATTTATCATGGAAGCTTTCAGACTTTGATAAGTTTAACTTCTCAAATTTTGCCACCCTATCCAACAGATCTTGGAAGGTCGTGATAGAAGCCATGCATAAGAAGGGTTGCATTTTATCATCAATGTTCCCCATCAACAGTTGAACTGCATGTTCTTCTTCCAGCTGCTGCTCGCACTTCATACTGAGATTGCGCCAGCGTGTTATATACCTCGTTACTGATTCATCTTTCCTCCTTTTATCAAGGGCAAGATCAGCAATGGTAGTCTTCTCAGTCGCACTGGCGAATCTTTTCACGAACAAGGCCTCCAGCTCCGCAAAGGTCTTCAGTGAATCATTCAACAGTTCGACATACCATTCGAAAGCAGTTCCACTCAAGCTGCTTACGAATTGCCTGAATAGCAGAGCGTCATTGCCTCCTGTGTTCCCACAGGTTGCTTTGAACTGCGCCAGGTGTTGTCTGGGATTTTTATTGCCATCGAAGATATTGAACTTCGGCACAGAATATCCCTTTGGATACGGCACCTGATCGTACTCAGCTGGGTACGGGCGACATTTTCCTACCAACTTCTCTGCTTGTTCAGCAGCTATAATGGACTTAATCTTTTCACTAATTAAGCCTTCCAACTGCGATGCAGTTACGGGTTCTGGGGCGCTCGCCACATTTTGGGGAGTGCGCTGGCGGGTTGGATCATCATTTTTATCGCCGCCTTCAGGTATAACTTTCACTCTTGAGGTTTGGGGCGCTTGAGAATTTTGAAGATTTACAGCTTGGTTGACGGGCTGAACCGGTGCAGGACCCACAGAAGTGGTCTTCTGCATCATCTCCATCATAGCCGTCATTTGAGTCATCATCTCAGTCATTTTATCATTTAACTGAGAGATTTCTCTGTCTTTCCTTTGCATCTGTCGCCTCATTTGATTTCTCATTTCAGCGAGTGTGATGTCTTTGCCACCGAAGGGGTTTTCTCTGACCTCTTCTTCTTCTTCCTCATCTCCTTCTTCTGAGGAGCGAGCACTTCGGCTGGCAATAGATCTAGCCCTGTGGCGACGTCGATAAGCATGTACGCGTGGCTGTGATTGTTGGTCTTCTTCATCACCATCATCTTCTTCCACTTCAACATCGACGTGGTTGACCATATGAACCACCTCGATCTCCATAGTGTCATCATCGCCATATTCTTCTTCATCTTTTTGTACCTGAATTTCTGAGCGACGGCGCCACTGAATTTCAGGCTCTTGGCTTGGAATGAGTACTTCTTCGATCTGTGGACTGCGATCGAAATGAACTTCTTCTCTAGCTGAAGTAGGAGAATGACGGGATCTCCTGGAAGACTCTCCAGGATGTCGACCGTCAATATAATTGTTGTCATTATAGGCCTTCTTTTGGACCCATTTCTGACGAGTTCTGTTAGCAGGGGCGGATCTCCGGGAGGCTGTTCCGGATGTCACACCCGAACTAATCCTTTCTTTCAGGATGTTTTCTCTTCGAGGCTTCGGCCTCCAAACTTGTTTGCCCTTCCACCGGGACCTTTCGGCGACGGATCCCCGAACATACGGTTCAGGTGTCACGCCCCGATGCTCACCGCGTGGAGCTTGTTGTCGATAATCTCTTCTTTCAACTATCACAGCAGATGATAGTCTATCTCTTGGAGGAGTTCTTCGGGCCTCAACGATCAATGGCCTCTGGAACTTCTTTTTCATTAGCCCTCTTTCTTTAACTGTCTTCAAAACTCGGTGTACCTGGGCAGACAGACGTTCGGGCTTTCTTATCTTCTGAGGGGTTGGAGTTTCAGGTCGCCGCTCCCAGAAAAATTGCTTGAGCTCACCAGAAGAGCTGTTTCTCTTTACCAACTTCAGGTTAGCGAACCTGTTCTGTGTGGGAATATTGATTTCTGGTTCTAGTGCTGGCAGATTGGAGGGATGGACTGGTACAGGTAATTGCTGAGCTCGCAGCTCTGCATTTTTCTTCCTCTTATGCCTTCTATTGAGCCTTCCTCCAGATGAGGAAGCTTCAGCATCATACCTCTCAGGTGCAACAATCTCTCTGGGCAGGTTAGTGGTGTTAGCAGTCACCACAGAAATTTTTCTTCCAGTGACAACCCTCTTTGCAGTAAGGGTCTCAGATTGGGACAGTCTTTCAAACACAGAAGTTCTTCCTTCAGTAGCACCTCTGGCAGCAGTCCTTTCAGAGTGGAATCTTCTAGAAAATTCTTCAGAATTTATGCCGTACACAGGAACGGCTACAGCCCTAGCAGTAGCTGCTGAGAATTCGAGCCCACCAAAGTGAATAGTGGCTCCAGTGTTTCCAGTTTCTATGACAGCATTCGCTAGTTGAATCCTGGCTCCTCATCCCAGTTGGACGGTCATCGATGTGTCCTGCATTTCCATTCTTCACAAATAAAAGGCAAGGATCAGTGATCAGAATTAATACATCATCCCACATTTTCATGAAACAGGAATAACGCAGAATGAATGATAGCAGGAAAATTAGCATGGAATTTAAAACCCTGCTAACAAATTTCCAATGATCTTATTTAAAAGATTCATTTTCGGGACCTTTCAGTGATAGATCTTTGGACACAAGGACCGAATGTCACATCCTGATGTTCACCGTACAGAATTCAATATAGATTAGCTACTACTATAGCATATAAGTGACTAGCCAGAGATGGAAAGAGAAACAATTACCCAGCGGAGTCGCCAGAAATCTGTGGGCTCCGAAAATTCAGCCCTGGCCTCCCCGCCGTGCTGATTTCTTTTTATTATTGAGCGAGGGGAGTTTTAACGGTATAAGTTCCGGGGTAAATTTTGGAAGGTATATGGGTTTGTAAAAAAGACACTACCCAGAGATTTCGCCCTCATTTTGTGAGGACTTTATGATCTGAGTTCTGGTTTCCTATAGGCGCAAGCCCCTATAGTTAATTACCCATCCCGATCACGAGAGAGAACTTTCGATTAAGGCTAGTCGTCAATCAGATACGTAGAATATACGTGCATCTGGCATATAGTAGCAGCAATAGGTTTATGTATGGATTGGAATTTGAAAAGTTTGGATATTTGGGAAGATTTGGGAAAATTTTATATTTAAAATAGAAATTTCACCATCGTTCACTTAAAGCGGATGGTGGGGGAATGGATGATGGGCCCGATCAAGATCCCATGGTTCCGTCGTCCCGGGCCATCGTGGTCTCTGGTCTACTTAGTCAGAGGAGGTAGTCGACCCAACCTGACAGAAGGATCCTTGTCGGCAGCCATGGGTTGCTTCGTCCAAGGGGACCTTGTAGACCTGGGTTGGGTGTTTGTCTAAGGGGACAAATTTGAATCCACCTTAGCTTACAGAGGGCTTTGTGCCCTATCAATCATATCCTATTGATTCATATCTCAAGGATTTGATGTTAGTAAGGAGCGTATTGGCTCTGGCCATAATCGAGATATCGTGGTGCCATTTGGCGGCGAAACCACGCGGTTCAGAGGGCCCCGGGTCGTCGTAACCGTTTATCCTGTGGTGGCCATTTAGCGGCAGACCGCCAGTTAGAGGACACGTACCACGTCCTTACTGGCAGGAGATTGTTTGAGAATGGATCCTAGTGATATTTTCGACTAGGCATTTTAGCTCTTTTGTGAGCTGAAGTAAATTTGAATTTGTCCACCTCGGCAAACTGTTGCGGAGGGTGGATGGATTTTGCTTTGAGCGATTGATGGATTGATTTCAGATTTTAAATATCTGGGCTTTGGGATTTGTGGAGCTTTGGATTTGAACTTCTTGGGAGGTATTTGAGAATGCTTGAAATTAACCCCTCCGGTTGAGATGTTCATTCAACACGGCCATCATCGGGGTGTTTGGGGTCATTTCCTTTGGTTGATTGGACCCTGTCAACTCGACCAGGTAGTTGATCGAGGATCGGGTTTCTCGTAGGCTTTGTGCCTTTGTTTATGAATTTTCTTGATTTCAGGCCTTGAAGGCCGAATATGAATGTATTAGAACAAATACATCAGTCCCCACAACCGTGTATCTGTTTAATAGTTCGAACCCTGTAGACTCCTATTGATCTGTATAGAAGGATCGGGTTCTGTAGGCTTCATGCCTTTGTTCATGAATTTTCTTTGTTGAAGGCCTTAAAGGCCAAATATAAATGTTGTAGACGCATTCTGTCTTCTTGTATCAGTGTTGCAGATCCGGTGGCGTGGCGTTGTAGATCGTAGACGCCTTCTGTCTGCTTGTATAAGTGTTGCAGATCCGGTGGCGTTGGATTTTGATGTTGACTCCCCCTTTCTCAATCACCGGGGAGCTTCTTCTGAACTTTGGGGTCAATGACCGCTGATCTGAAAAGAACTCCTTTAAAGATCTTCGGTGTATTGGATTTGGTATTGACTCCCCCTTTCTCATTCACCGGGGAAGGAATTCTTTTGGACTTTGAAGTCCACTGATCGCTGCTTTGCTTTTAAAAGATCTTCTTTCGAGATCTTTAGTGTAGTAGGGTTTTTCGTACATCGGGTTGTCGTTGTACTCAAAATACTTGTAGATCTTGATCACCGTTGCTGTAGGTGGTATTCATACTTGTGCCCACAGTGGTTCGTCATGCCTACGATGTACTCACTGTTGTTATCCACAAGTTATTTGTAGTCATTTGCAGGGGACCATTGTACTCACTACGACCTCCTAAAGATATTTGCAGGATACCCTATTGACATCAGTATTGTGTCCACCTTTCACCAATTTCTGGTGGTTTTGTTAGGTTGCATTTGTTTGTAGGAAGACAGATTCTCCGTCATTTGGTCTTCCGTATCGCCATCTCAATCAACAGGCATTTGTAGGGGACTGTTGTACTCACTACGACCTCTTGAAGGTATTTGTATGAGACCCGTTGACATCAGTATTGTGTCCACCTTTCACCAATCTCAGGTGGTTTTGTTGGGTTGCATTTGTTTGTAGGAAGGCAGATTCTCAGTCATTTGGTCTTCCGTATCGCCATCTCAATCAACAGGCATTTGTAGGGGACTGTTGTACTCACTACGACCTCTTGAAGGTATTTGTAGGAGACCCGTTGACATCAGTATTGTGTCCACCTTTCACCAATCTAAGGTGGGCTGATGTCTGTATTTATTTATAGAGGATAGATCTTTAATTGCTGATCTCAAGTATTGCCTTCTCAGTCAACAGAAAATCATAGGGATCGTCGTAGGAGACACTTGTACTTATGCCCACAGTGGTTCAATGATGTTTACGATATGCCCACTGTTGTTATCCACAAGCGGCTCGTATTTATTTGTAAGGATCCATCGTGTTTACTACGAGCTCCTAGAAATATTCGTATGAGACCCTCGTTTCTTGCATCACATCCACCCTTTCACCAACCTCAGGTGGTTCGATGATTGTATTTTCTTGTAGAGGATGGTCCTCCACTATTGATTTCCCGTATTGCCATCCCAATCAACAGGCATCGTAGGGATTGGCGTAGGAGATGTACTTGTACTTGTGCCCTTTCACACTTAGGTCCTTTGAATTTGAGTCCGAATGTATGCTCAAATGATTGTTCGGAGTCTTCTAGAACATTTGCAAGTTCATTTCGAATGTTCACTTTCTTTTTGTTCAAAGTCCTCTGGAGTCTTTATATGTCCAATTTTTATGTCCAAATTGGCTTGAGTTTGGTTCAAATTTGATTTCATTTTATTTGAGTTTGGATTTTTAGAAATCTTTTGAATTTTGTTCCGGTCCTCTGCACATGTTCAACCAAGTTCAAAAGTTCACTGCTCTTTCTCGTTTGGTCCAAATCTTTTGTTCTTTTGAGTTCAAACAGGTCCGAGCGTAACAATATTTCACCCGAAATTTCGGCAGCCTCCCGGCGTCTCCCCCGTTTAGGGGAAAACTACAAGGAAACTGGGCCTTTCCCACCACGCTAAGAAAAGCGTGTATGGTAGGTGCCCTCTTTCGAGGACACCGCGGCCGTGTAAAGTTTTTGTTCCCACCACGCTAAGAAAAGAGTGTATGGGTCTTCTATCGGTACCTGTTGCAAGAGAAAAAGCAGTTGTTTCCCCGCAAGCGGGTACTTATGGGTATCCCGACTTCGTCGTACGCATCGCACCGGGTTCCCTTCCCACCACGCTAAGAAAAGCGTGTATAGGTGGTTTTCCGGTGCGTTACGAACTTCGAAGAAGGATTTGGAACCAAGGGTCGCTTGCCTACCTTGTCGTAGGTGTCGCGCCGGTTGCCCCTCCCACCACGCTAAGAAAAGCGTGTATAGGCAGACCACCGACTCGACATGCATGCCGAGGTAAGAGAGCAAGCGAGGGTTCCAGAAGTTATACCTTCGGCGGCCGGCGGACTAGTGGACCGGCGGTAGAAGCTCGTGGACCGAGGATTGAGGCAAGGAGGGCGAGGGTTGCTCGCTAACCTTATCGTAGGTGTCGCACCAGTTGCCCCTCCTACCACGCTAAGAAAAGCGTGCATAGGTGGACCGCTGACTCGCCATGCATGACGAGGTAAGAAAGCGTGAGGGGAAGCGACTGTCCGCCTCGTCGTAGGCGTCGGACCGGGGTCCCATCCCACCACGCGCAATAAAGGCGTGTATAGGCGGTTTTCCGGTCCGTCGTACACATCGAGGACGGAAGCCTGAGTTTAGGGGTTATACCTTCGGGGCCGGTGAACCGGCGGATCGGCGGTGAAGGCCCGGATGTCGAGGCGGGAGAGGCTCGAGCATTGAGGTAGGATGGCGAGCACATACAATTCATTATTATTCATTATTATAATTTATATTAATTATAATAATAATAATTAAATAAATTAGAATTATTAATTAACAATTAATTAGAATTATAAATTATTATAATTATAATTAATCAATGGACTAATCATTAATTAAATAATTAATTAATAATACTAAACTAATTATATATAGATAATAATACTATAATAATTAAGTAATTATGAAATATAATTATAAGAATATATACATAAAAATAATAATAAAATAAATATATAAAAAAAATGAATTACAGAGAGAAAAATATCCTCTTGTTTTGGGGATTATGGGATTTGGCCGTGGAAGGCGCTTGAGGGAGAAAGTTACCTATCAGCAAGGCGAGCTCCCGTTCTCTACTCGATAAAATTGTCGTTTCTTCCGATCGGCGGAGGGGTGGGGCGGCGATCGAACAGCAAAAGGAGCCGAAGAGAGCTGCTGAAAGGGAGAAGTTAACTTCACACGCGTTCGAGCTCCTGTTTTTGCTTTTCGATCACGACCCGACCGGAAGGGAAAGTCGTCGAATGCGGGAGGTTGGTCGAAGAGCTGTCGGATTCGGCTCGGGGAGCCGAGAAGCTTGCGTTAGTAGAAAGCTGTCTCACAGCCAGCCAGAGCTCTGTCTGCTTCGGACCAAAGTGTCGTAACTTCCTATCCGACGGGAAGGAGAAGTCGTCGAAGGTGCTCAGTCGAGCGTCCACGAAGGGGCTGGAGACGCGTCGAGAGGGAGAAAGTTAACTTCGCAGCTGCCGAGCTCCTGCTCTGGTTCCGATCAAAATGTCGTTACTTCCGGTCTGACACAGCAAGCGGGCACCCGTTCTTTGCTTCCGATCAAAATGGCGTAACTTCCGATCCGCACAGGGAGAAGGAGTCGGAGAGAGTTCGAGAGAGGGAGAGCTCGGAGATGTGAAAAGAGATCGAAGGTCTCCTTTTCGTGCCCTTTTAACGACGCGAGCTCGTCGTGCGAAGTCGTGGGCGACGCGACATGAGTTCGGCGCCGCTTGTAGAGGTATGGGAGACGGGATTTGAGCAGGATTTCTGGCAGGAGCGACGTGGGGCTGCAGGGAGTAGGTGAGATCTGATTTTTGATTTTTTTTTTCTTTTTTTTTTATTTCAGAGGCCAACATCAAGCAATGCAATTGACAGTCTTGATCTTTCCGAAATTCGGAACCTGTCATCGTCCTCGAGTTCAGTCGCATGAGTCCTAAAGGGGCAGTCGATTCGATCAACTTTTGGATAGGCAGAGTTTAGAAGCTCTCTTTCTGTGTTTTAGCGAGGGCAGAAGGTCGGAGAGATGTTGGAGAGGGTAGAGGCTTGTTCGAACAAAGGGATGAACGGTCTCTGGTCTCGGGGATGAGATGGATACCTCACTCCTCTCCCGGTTTTGGCTCCATTCCTTCTGCTCCAGGCACCCAGGCTTCCCCTTTCTCTCGGTGTGGTCGCGAGTTCCAGGAGAGGCCGAAACCCAGCTCCCGTCCGAAGCCACCTGGATCACGATCTCCCCTTCTCCCGGCTCCAGAGCCCTTCGGCTCGCTGGACTCCCGCCCCTTCTCAGTTTCGCACAGCCCAGGTGGAAGTCTGGACTGAAATCCCTCCTCTGCTCGCAAGGAACCCGACGCCCCATCCTTTGAGCCGAGACTTAAGCCTCCTCCACCTCCAGATCTCGGCTTCGTTTCCTAACGCCGAGTCCGATGCCGAGCTCTCCGTTCCACCTCTTTCTCTCTCGACCAACTCTGCTTTGACGAAATCGATGTCAGCCCGAGACTTCCCCTCTAGTCGACTAGCCTTCTTCCATAGCAGCAGGTATATCTTCCCCTTTTTTTCCTTGCTCTTCTTCTTCTCCTCCTTATCCCCCTCCTTCTTGCTCTCTTCGATTCGTGACCTACCCTAACCGACCTAAGCAGATTTTGCTAGCCACAGGTATGCTTACTCCCCTTCTCCTTTCTCTCATTCTCACATCTTCATGCTAGTTTCACAAAGAAGGAAAGGAGCAATATTATTTGAGCCCCTTCCAAAATCTGGATGAGATTTTCATTAATGTTTCTCCTATCTTCTATATGCACGCATATTGTTGGGATGATTATTACCTAAACCATGAGTGAGCTTGTATAGATTGGTTGGACGTGCTCAATCTAATGGGTGTATAAGTCATGAAGTTCCCATTAGTTTGTTTCTTGTGGCTTGGTGAAATAGGCATATCAAATGATTGATAAAATGTCACCGAGAGGAATGAGGTTGCTTCCATTTTGTATCAAATCTCATAGGACAGTCATGTTTATATGGGGAGGTACATGCTATGTGTGTTATGATGGCTATTAAGTTTCAAGTCCTTTTATGAAATCATTGTAAGCGAGATACATATGGTTTTATTTAAAAAAAAAAAATTTTTGAAGTCTGGGCTGCCGTAATATTACAGCTTCTTTGTTTGCTCTTAATCCCATCTCTTTCGATTCATTTATTAGTAATGGTTGTAACCCAGAGAAGGGCAAGTGCACTGTATTTTGATCTCAATGTCTGAGTAGATTTTTTTATTTTTTTTCTTTTTATGAGAAAGTTATGATAAAAAAATTTTTATTGATTAAGAGTTCTACTTGTTGCTTTCTTGACACTATATGCATCGTTTAAATATTAATGCGATATCCCTATACATTCTTAGTTTCTTTAAAAAAATGATGATGAATGTGTTCGGTATTATGAGGTGCGAGCATTCTGTCATGCTATTTTACTTACTTCGTATTTCCTAGCTATGAGCATGTGTGTCTTTATTGCATAAATTAATAAAAATATTGAAATAAGGAAGAGATGAGGTTGTCTTAGAATTCATCACATGAAAACTAGTATCAGATTTCAAACAAAATTTTTGTTTCTTTTGTGTGTCTCGTTGCCTGTAGTGGTGGAACAAACTTGATATGAAACTTAGATTTCTTGCAAAATAATGTACTAGATTTTACACATTGTGATCTGGAGCATGAATCTTTATGCTATTTTCTTTGAAAGCCCTTGATTAGGAAGCAGTTCATACTTACATGTTGTCCTCCACTTCTTGCTTTCACTATATTTGAAACATCCTTCACTTGATGTGGTATGAGAGATTACATGCTTGGAAACACTAAGTAACCATGTCAAAATTAACTTTTTATGTGATGCGAGAAATCTTGATTTGGTTGTAGTCATTAGAACTTTTCTTTTTGGTGCTGGCATATTAGTTTAAAAAAAATCCTTAGAGATGATAAATGGTTTGTTTCATGGTTACAAGGAAAGATCCATGTGATGAGTTTCTTCTTTAAGAACATTTGTTGTCATTACTACATCTCTTGGGTTGGATTTTAATGTTATATGCCTTACTTTACTTAGATTTGAGTTCATTCTTATGATATGAGATGTTGCTCTTAGCAAAAGCATTGTTGTGAGCTTATGAATTCCATGGTGTTGAAAGGATGGCCTAGTGTATGAATTGTTGTGTTTTTTTTTTAGTATTCTCCTAGCTGCATGTTTGCAAATTTTCCTGAAATATGTAATATCATATAACTAGAAGGTGGTGATTTATTGGAAAGCTTCATATGCTCATGCGATCAATTTGGGAAGTTGATTCGATTCGATACAATTTTACATGATTTATATTGAATAATTTTCTTTGAGCTTTGAGAAGGATTTGAAGCTTTGTTGATGAATTGAGCTTCTTTCCTTTCTCTCGCTTGTATGTGGCTTAAAGTTGGATCGAAGCAAGTAAATGAGTTTTGAAACATATTTGATCATAAGGAGGTATGATGGGTGATGAGGCACTTTTAGTTTCCTTTGAATCTTGATACCTCTCTACTTGTTTGAGGTTTATGAGAGTGTAGTATTGGCAATTGTGTTGAAAATTTTTCATGGTGCCTTTGTGCTTTCTCAAATTTGAACTTTCTTCACTTGTTCGAGTTTTATACAAAAATCTTGTTGGCAACCATATTAGAATGCTTTCTTGAACTTGGGAAAGAATAAGATTCACTTTTCTTTCATGACATTCACCAGTATATGTCTCAGGAAGATCGATACAAATTATGCTTTTTGCAAGATTTGTTTCCAATCAAATGAAATGACATGCCATGTTGTCTCATAGCTTTTGGATAAGTGACACTTGCTTCATAACCGCATTAATACGAGTACGATTGTTGAAACTTGACACTTAGAAAACTCACATTTGAGGTTGTGCTCTAGCATGTAATAAATTCTGGCAATGTTGGAAGCGTCATGGGTGTATGAAACTTTGATATTGTGTATATTCTATACCATTGATTTATGGATTTTCGTTAGAAATTATTTGTGCCATAAATATTGCCTTTCATGAATGACTAGTGGAGAGATAAATAGAATATCAATAAGATAAAAGCACTCTATAGTTTGATTCATGTTTTCCTTGCTGAATATCAATTCCTTGTCTTGGCTCTCTATTACAGTTAAGTACATATATATATACATGAGTTTTTCTTCTTGAAACTATATCTCTACTTTCACTTTTTTTTTTGGAAGTTAAAAATACATGCATAAAATGGCTCTTAATCTTTTTGTGATAGAGAATCTTTTGAGTCCTGAGATAGATTGAGTTTCCATCAAACTTCTTTTTCTTATTTGCATTGAGTTTAGAGTTGAGTTAAAGCAAGTTGGGTGGGTTGAAAGCATGTTTTAGAATTACAGAATTGGTGGATTTTGGGATACCTTGTTGAATTCCATTCCTTTTTCACTTGTTCAAATGTAATGTTAGCAAGTGACCGAATTTTCTTTACTATAAGTCCATGTTAGCCTGAATAGTTTCATGTGCATCTTTTGAAAGATAATAGGGAATGCATTGCCCATGTTGTTTCTCTTTCGTGTCGATAGAAGGATAATAGCTTAAAATAACTTAACTTAGAGCTCCTAGTATTTGTGGTTCGTTTGTAGAATTAAAGTTTGTGTTCATTCTTGAGTATTCAAGCTCTCTTTCCATGTATTTTCTTCCCATTTGATATTCCTGTTTGAAAGAATTTTTTTCTAGAGAAGGAATCTTTTGCTTTAGGTATGTCTTGAGAAAGAAATTCATTGCATTACTTGTAGGTTTGCATATTTAAAAAAAAATATCTTGTCGGTAATTATGCTTAGAAGAGCACTCATGTATTTTCTCTTTCAAATAAATCCGTGTAGATTCAATATGATGTTGTTTTGAGAAGAGTTTGCATTTATGATATTCCGTCTATACTTGACTTGATGGTATTATTTTTGGGTTGAGAAATTTCATGAGTGGTCTTTATAATGAAGAGGTTGCAAGTTATTTTATATTTGATTTCATGTTAGAAATTTTTGCGAATTGTTTTACATCGAGAAGCTTTATCGAAAGTTTTTGTGAATGTTTTATGATGAGGGCTCTACAATGAGAGGTTTTTTTATAAAACATTCTCGTTGGAAAGCTTTATGTTTTTCTACCCCACTCCAAATGAAAGGAAGAGGCACTTGATTGTTGGTCATTTTGGTAGAGTTTTGTGTCAAAAGAGGGATTTTGGTAGAAGATTTTTGTAGAGTTTTGGTGTCAAAACAAAATGAAAAGAGAAGAGATTTTGGTAGATAACTTTTGGGGAAGTTTTGTGTAGTAGTTCATTTAGAGGTTCTTGCGAGTTATTTTGATATCTATAATTTTGTGGTTAGACTTGTTTAGTATGGCCTCTTTTAATGTCTTTTGGGAATGATTAGTGTTTTACTATGTGAGTTAGGTTCTCTTAGTAGTCCCTTCTAAAAAATGAGTGTTTGGATTTGAAGCTTTAGGAGCTTTGTGTTAGAGGTCTTTAATGTCTTTTGGAGCAAGACAATCCCCGCTCATTTGAACTCTCCCTTTAGTGTTAGTTTCTAAAATATGGATTTTTAGATAGACATAAAATAAAAGAGAGTCTAGTTTTAAGTTTGGTCTTGGAAGTTTGTTTCCCTTAGTTACTTAGGGCTCCGTTTGTAGGGTGTTGTAGATAGATGTCTCAATCGTATCAAGTGCCTCATTTGGATTGTGAGAATAATAAAGGGCATTGTTAATGTTGCTTTATGATACACTTGACTTCAGAGAAGTGTGTCCAAAACAATAATGCCTACATTCCTTTATTTCTAATTTTTATTCTTTTATTTCTACTGCTTTGCTACTTAGTATAGTGCTTTTATATATAGATCCTTAAGTTTATTGATACACGTACGAGGGTCCTAAGGGTTAGAAAACAAGACTCATTTTAGTCATATAACTTTAGCGACATCTAAGGACAAAAATTAAGGACCGGGTCTTAGAAAATATAGACTTAGGATGCATGCTCCTTATAGGATAGAGACATCAAAACAAAAACTCAGCGACATATTTTCCTAGGTTTAGTTCTTCTTAATCCATTAATAATCAACCAATAATTTATAACCTAACTCTTAAAATATGTTAAAAAATATTTAATTCTTAATTAAATTATTCTTAATATTTGTAATCATTAAACTATAAACCTAAGACATAAATCTAAATCAAGCTTAACAAATCTAATAATTAACTTCTAACCAACTTAAAGCTTAAAAGCTGTAGACTAAAATTAGGAGACTAAACATAAACTAAAATTTCTTAGGATAAAAGACTTCTAAAGATCAAACCTTAGATTAATCTTTTAAAAATCAATAAACAAACCCCTTATACATATCAACCACTTCAGAAGTGAAGTTTATTGGATGGACTACCCTGGGCTGCGGGGTTAAGTGTCCTAAGGAGGCCTGGTTCCTCGAGCCTGGTGGCACAACGCCACGAATGGATCCAATGGGGTGTTAGAATTTAAAATTAATTTCTTAACTGGCTTAAATCAAACCTTAATTGATAATAAATTATCAATTCACCTTTCTTTTTAATTTATAACCTACTAAATAATCAATCAAATAATAATAAAATATATCCTTAAAATCAATCCTAAAATACTAATATTTAAACTTCAATTAAAATCTCCCTTTTATCCTCTAACAAATTAAAATACAAATAATTTCAACTAAATCATCCTACATAGTACCTATCCAAAACTACACAGCCTACACACACGTTAGATTTGTTTGGTTAGGACATGATTTTTAGCCCCAGGTTAGGCTGATATTTTCTTTGGTTATGTAGTGTTTACTACTTGTACATGTTTTATAAATGTTAATATTAAACTTCCTGCTAGTTACATTTCTATTTATTTGCATTTCTTTTCTGAATGGTATCTACGCTCATTTGTGTATTTTTCTTTCACTTGTCTTGCGAGGTACATTGGGGTAATTCGCTAGCTTGAGGCTTTTAAGTGGCTGCGCCACATGCTTTGCGCGATGGAGAATAGCTTACTTGCTTGGAGCTTTTAAGTAGCAGCGCCACAGTCAGGTATAACCTCTGCAACTTATAAAGCAATTTTTTTAAATTATGTATCGAATTGCTACACATCACACACGACTTGTTAATATGTATTCTAGCATGTTTAGGTAGCCAGCCTTAGGTTAGTTCACCAACGAAGCTTTGGCCTATAAGGCCAAAGCTTTCCCCCTTCTGTGAGCCCTAGAGACCATTAGGGTCATTTAGGCCTGTAGAGTAGGCCACCTACTTGTGCCATTAGACATCGTTGTTTTTCCACACGAAGTGGGCATTGCTAGGATTTTGGTCTTTTCCAATTTTGGGTACGATACCCCCCCCCCTTTTTCTGTGAGCCTTAAAGATCATTAGGGTCATTTAGGCCTGTAGAGTAGGCCACCTATTTATGCCATTGGGCATCAGTGTTTTCCCATATGAAGTGGGCATGACTATGATGATTTTCTATGCGGGTATCTTGCCTGAAAGATACCCTTAGGGTGTGTTTATTTATTTTTTTCTGTACTCTGGATGTCATGCATACGTTCTTATTCACTTTTCTTCACAATGCACTTGTTGACCTCAATTTTGCCCAAACCCTTGGTCAAAGGGTTGACTTGGTCAAATCGACCAAGTCAGACCCCGAGACCCCCTCCAATAGGTTCAGTGAGTCGAGCTGAGTCTGTTGAGCCCGGGCCTAGGCCTTGGGTCAACCTGGTTGACCAGGTCAACCCGGGTTGACCCAAGTTGACCTCAAGAGCTCAAATCAATTTTAAATTAATTTCGAACCCTTTCATGGCTTGATGCTCATCCTCCTTGACCTAATTGACTTGTTTAACCAAGTCAAACCCTGACTTGGTCAAACCAAGTCATAATTTGGTCAAAATCACCTATTTATTTGGAATTAAAAGCCCATTTAATGCCCTAATTGATTTCTAACGTTTTAGAATTCAAAATCCCGTGATCTTAAGCCTAATTTCCCTCATAAATCCATCTAGATTAGATCCTAGTCGTCCCTTGGTCGTTGAGGAGTTTAAATAGGGAGAAAATTAGGTTTAGGAGGATCTTTTTGGCTTTTTCTCCCGACCTAGACGCTCTCAGCCCGAGATATTTGGTGTGAGAGTTCCCCTAGGTTTCCTCTCCCATCCCCACGTCGATCCCGACCGGTCAAGGCCGCCGCCGGCAGGAAATCCGATGAACCCGAATGAGAAATCGTTCCAAGGCGATTTCCCATCGATCGAGACCGCTTCGGAGTTCGAGTTCAAGAGCGAAGTTGTTCCTGGAGAGCCCACGAGTCCAACAAGACCAAGATCGACCAGATCCACCCAGTGGATTGAGGTAAAACCTAAACCCTAGGCTAGGTCACTTAGGGCTAAATAGTTTTTTATATAGTGCATTATTTTCGATACAAGAACTTCCTCAAGGATTCTCTTCACTAGTAGGAAATGTGTCTAAAATCTCATGGTGTTTCGTCGAGCCGTTTGAGAGAACGAAACCAAAAACCCCCTCAAGGCTCGGGATCGGCGTGTGCATGGGCGGCCTGCTTTCTGCGTTATCTTGCATTATTTCCGATTTCGACCATAATACTCGTTGGACTCGTATCGTCGCCCTCTACACTACAAAAAAAAAATTATACAAATAATATGTATATTTTTATTATTTAAAAAATAGTAAAATACTTTATTATTATATTATTTAAAGTATTATTTTAATATAATTATATATTATTATTATTATTATTTTATTATTAGTTATATATTGTTTTTTGAAATACCAGCCTTTTTATATTATTATAATATTATTATATATATTTTATTTCAAATTTAGGTTATTTTCATTATATTATATTATTGTTATTATCTTATTATTATTATATTTATTATTATTTATTATTA
>NW_021319525.1:8720-21866 GCF_001605985.2 Dendrobium catenatum | reverse complement strand
CTTCATGCAAGCTCAAAAATATAAAACCCTACACATTGACCACTAGCACCTTTTGTGGTTTTATTATGACCCACCCATCTACTTGATTTGGAGTAATCAGAAAGGTCAATTTTCATTGATGCCGTTAAATAATTTATCAATTTAGCTAACATGATTCTCTTATTTAAATTTGGATGAAATTAATTTCTTATGATCAAAATGACGTCATCCTCAATATTTTCTGATGAAATAAGATTAGGTCAATATTTAAAGAGTGCAAGCCACTTATATCCTTTATAGTGGTGAAGAAGAGGAAGAATAATAGGAGAAATGGATGAAGGGACACTGATCCAACGATTCTTATGATCGAATCTTGCAACATTTGATCATTTTTCAATAAGGTTGAGCCTCAAACTCCATCAACGTCTAAGAGAACATAAAATGTAAAAGGTAGAGACGGAGATAGAGTTTTTTGGCCTAATGTCATCTTGATAGAGTATACGAAATTATTTCAGGAGAAGAAATCATCGAAGATCATTGGAGATGGCTGTCCCTAAGAGCACAAGTGGGGTGATTTCAAAATCAAAAGATGAACATATGAGAAATATAGGAAAAATGCATATGCAGCCCTCCGTACCCTATTGGTTGGGAGCTTTGGCTCAAAATCATAATGTCACGGATTCCAAGCCTAGTATAATCACGATGTCTCCAAAAAATAGAGAAAAGCAGAGATGTATTTTTGGATTTTTTTTTTAATGTTGAGTTTGATGATAATGTTAATAGAATGACCTATGCTAAGCATGATCCATATATAAAATATTAAAGTGAAGGGTTCTTAAAATTATGAACATACATGAAGCATGGCCCAAACACGAGGGACTCGCATAATATTTGCAACCATATTTGGTCTTATCCTTGGAATCTTATTTGTATAAGGAACCATAATATATAATAATTATTATCGATTGATTATGAATGAAATTTGATTATTTGCAGTGCACTTAAGTCGTAAGATCCAAATTTGTACGTGAATCGCTCCAACTTCTGCACACATTTTTTTTTTTTTTGCACACATAATTATTCATCTTTCCCTTCCCTTCAAATCAATATCAAAGCTAGTGTCAATAGCCTCACATCCAAGTCCTGGCTTTCAAAAACCTATCATCTCCAACCTCATCTCCCACAATTAAAATAGAACCTTAATCCCATTCATCTCGTTGATGTCGACCCAAGGTTTGGAATTGCACAATTCGATACTGAGGCATTTTTTGTTTCTAGTGTTAGACAACATAGCTTAATATTGTATTGATTACTTTACACGTGTATTTATTTCATTGGTTCCTTTTATATCAGGCTATTATCTAAGCCTATATATAGGGTCTCTGTATTCTCCTTTTACTCATTGAATATATCGCTTCTTCTTTACTCTGTTCTTGTATCTTCGCCTGTACCATTCTTGGCTTCCATTCCATGAAGCTTTCATGGTATCAGAGCAGGATTCTTTCCAATCCCTCCTCTTTCCACTAAGGTCCTTCTAAGGTTCTCGTTCTTCTGTCTTCTTCTTCGCGGCTGCCATGGCTACGTCTTCTTCCACAGCCACGACCACATCTGAACCTAGCCAAAGCTCCGGTAACTTCTCTGAAACGCAAGCTATACCTCAACAACTCAAATTCTTGATGAGCCACATTAAAGGCATCATCTCCCTCACCCTCACCGCCGAAAACTTCCCCATATGGCGTTCTCAAGTGTTCAAACTCTTCAAGGCCAATGGTTTTGAAGGTTTTCTTGACGGCACCTGCCTCTGTCCGAGCCCTCATCATCACCCAACGACAAATGAACTATCCTTCCAAACGTGGAATCTTCTTGATCAGAATCTTGCAGCCGCACTGTACTCCGTCATCTCACCCAGTATTCTCCCATACGTTCTTTCGCTTGATCATCGTGCCGAAATATGGGAAACCATCGCCCGTCAACTCCAGTCTAACACTCATTCTCGCACCATCCAGCTACAAAACGAACTTCATCATTTGTCTATGAAAAATCAGTCCATGCCACAATACCTCTTATCCGTCAAGTCGATCGTCGACGCAATTGCCGCAACCGGATCTCCCTTAGATCCCGAGGAGGTGATCTTTTATACTCTCAACGGCCTCCCGGTGCAATACCAGTCCTTCAAGACCTCTATTCGCACCAACCTCCAACCGCTCAGTCTTGATGACTTGTACACACTGCTCTGCAGTGAAGAGCTCAACCTCGCTCAAGAAAACACCATCGCACTTCAAAATCTTCATCTCAATGATCCCGCCACCGCTCTTGCCGCCTATAGAGGTCGAGGTCGCGGTCGCAACAATTCCAGCAGAGGTCGCAACTCTGGTCGTGGTCGCAGCCGTTCTGACAAGAATTCCTCAAGCGGCATCATCTGTCAAATTTGCTCTAAAACTGGACACTCTGCTATCAAGTGCTGGTACCGGAACGATCCTTCCTATAATGAAGACTCAATCAAGACGGCCCTATTCACCCCGTCTGAAGCTCCCACTACCACCGACTGGTTTCTTGACAGTGGAGCCTCCAATCATCTCACGTCTGAATCCTCTAATCTTCAAGCCGATCGACCTTACACCGGAACTCAACAAATCACCGTAGGTAATGGTTATCAGCTTCCCATACAGCACACCGGAAAAGGTATTCTCCCTACCCCCAAAGGTAATCTACATCTTAAACATCTCCTTCATGTTCCGAATTTGTCTTTCAACCTCATCTCTATTTATCAATTAACCAAAGATAACAATTGCTCGGTCAAGTTTTCTGCTCATGAATTTCATATCCAGGACTCGAAGACGGGTCAAACTCTTCTCAAGGGACCTTGCCTTAACGGGCTCTATCCCGTTCGCCCCTCCTCCGACATCTCCGGCATTGCTCTGTTCTCCGCTCAGACGATACCCAACCTTTGGCATAAACGCCTCGGACATCCGGCGCAGCAAACTTTACAAGTCATTAGTAAAAACATACCGAGAATTTGTAGCAATTTTAATAAACATTTTTGTCAATCTTGTAACTTGGCTAAAAGCCATCGCTTACCTGTCAAGAACTCTAAATCTTTTACATCACAAATTTTCGATTTAGTTCACTCAGATATTTGGGGGCCGTCCCCCATCACTTCGGTACAAGGTTACAAATATTACATATCATTCATCGACGACTTCTCGAAATACTGCTGGACGTTCCCGCTCAAACACAAATCCGAGGCTTTCGACAAATTTCTTGAATTGCATAATCTAATCAAAAATCAATTTCACAAACAAATTAAAATCTTTAGATCTGACGGAGGCGAAGAATTCCGAAACAACAAGTTTCAGGCTATGTTCAAAACTACGGGTACGATTCATCAATTCACCTGTCCTCACACGCCCGCTCAAAACGGTGTCGCCGAACGAAAACATCGACATATACTTGAAACCATGCGCAGCCTCCTAATCGAAGCTCACCTTCCGAAAAATCTGTGGGTCGAAGCACTACATACAGCGGTCTACCTCATTAACCGGCTGCCCTCCCGAACTCTCAAAAACAAAAGTCCATTCAACATCTTATATCAAAAACCTCCTGAGTATACGCACTTAAAAATTTTCGGATGCCTCTGTTACCCGTGGACTCGCCCATATAACACCACTAAGCTCTCTCCTCTATCGGTCTCCTGCATCTTCATCGGTTACGCCTCTGCTCAGAAGGGATACCGATGTCTAGATCCTAAAACTGGATTCGTCTACACCTCTCGGCATGTGATCTTCCACGAAGGTATTTTTCCTTACCAAACTTCTATTCCATCCAATTATCAGTCTTCCACCTCTAACTCTATTCCCCCGCTTCTTCTGGTTCCAACTCAATCAACAACCAATTTTACCCGTGTCCCTACCACGGCCCAAGCATCGGACAGCATACCTTCTACAGATGTCATGCCAACTCAGAACCCTTCGGTTCTTGATCCCACTCCGAGTACCACTACTACGGCACCACTTAATACATTCACAAGACAGCAAACTGCTCATCCTATGCAAACTAGATCAAAAACAGGTCATTCCAGACCAAAACAGATCTTCAGCTTGACACATACCTCCAACCTCACCGATCCCACATGTTACAAAGAAGCTGTAGGTCTCAAACACTGGCAACAAGCGATGCAGCAAGAATTTCAAGCCCTGTAGTCACAAAACACCTGGGAGTTAGTTCCTTCAGACGCAACACAAAATATTTTAGGATGCAAGTGGACCTATCGCACCAAATACCTTGCAGATGGTTCGGTTGCACGATACAAGGCCAGACTTGTCGCGCAAGGCTTTAATCAAGAACAAGGTATTGACTACACTGAAACGTTCAGTCCAGTCGCGAAAATACTGACCGTTAGAATCCTTCTTGTCATTGCTCTTCATTACCAATGGCCAATTCACCAACTGGATGTCTCAAACGCATTCCTCCACGGCACTCTCAATCACACTGTCTACATGAAACAACCGATTGGGTTCATCGACAATAATCATCCAAATCACGTCTGCCGCCTCAAGAAAGCGCTTTACGGACTAAAACAGTCACCTCGAGAGTGGTTCGCCACTCTATCCGGTCACCTTCAAACCCTCGGATTTCAGCTTAGTATCTCCGATCCATCTCTTTTTCTTTATTACAAAAATGAAATCCGTATGTACTTTCTTGTCTACGTTGACGACATTTTGCTTACAGGAAACAATCCCACTGCCATCAAGAAACTTCTGGACAATCTCCATTCCACATTTACTATGCGAGATCTCGGCACCATTTCGCAATTCTTGGGTATCCAAGCCACTCCTACAGCTTACGGACTTCATCTTAACCAAACTAGATTCGCACAAAGCATTCTGACTCGTGCAGGTATGTCTAATTGTAAACCAGTCTCAACTCCATCTCAATTAAAAAGTTCTACTAATACCGGTCTAACCGCTGCTTATTCAAATCCAACGTTCTATCGGCAACTTGCTGGATGCTTGCAATACCTCACACTCACTCGGCCGGACATCGCCTACACCGTCAACAAGATCTGTCAACATATGCAAAATCCATCCATTCAGCACTTTGACAATCTCAAACGTCTCCTTCGGTACATCCAGGGTACACTGCACATTGGACTTCCTCTCTTTCGCGGCGATCTCATTCTTCGCTCATACGCCGACTCCGATTGGGCCGGTGACACACAGGATCGGAAGTCTATGTCAGGTTACTGCAATTTTCTCGGCTCCTCTCTCATCTCGTGGAGCGTGAAGAAACAAAATGCCGTAGCTCGATCCTCTACTGAAGCTGAATATCGAGCATTAGCCTCCGCCGCCGCTGAAGTCACATGGATTCGCCTTCTGTTACAAGAACTTCACTGCGCTCAGACCACAGCTACCTCCCTCTTCTGCGACAATACTTCGGCCATAGCATTGGCCAACAACCCAGTGTTTCATGCACGAACCAAGCACATCGAAGTTGATTGTCATTACATTCGCCAATGCATCAAAGAAAAATCAATACATATTCATCACATACCTACCGCAGAACAACTAGCTGATCTGCTCACGAAGCCGTTGCCATCACCCAGATTTAAATCTCTTACAAACAAACTGGTGCAGCCCTTAGATTCACCACCTTGAGGGGGGATGTTAGACAACATAGCTTAATATTGTATTGATTACTTTACACGTGTATTTATTTCATTGGTTCCTTTTATATCAGGCTATTATCTAAGCCTATATATAGGGTCTCTGTATTCTCCTTTTACTCATTGAATATATCGCTTCTTCTTTACTCAGTTCTTGTATCTTCGCCTGTACCATTCTTGGCTTCCATTCCATGAAGCTTTCATCTAGGACAAGTCATAAGCCTTAAGGCGTGAACATCAAAATCCAAAAATTGCGTAAAGTGAAAGTAAAATTTAAAAGTGATTTTTTTTTAATGTATGATAATTAAATAATAGGTTAAAGGATCAATATTAACTTTCTATTAAATTATGAAGTAACAAATTTTCATACATATAAAACAAAAAATGCACAAGACGTAAGCTAACAATTGATAAATTACATGAAATAGAATTGAAATCAAACATCACATGAGCAAAACAACATTAAATAAAATAATTGCATAAAAATATCATATAACATCAAGTTGAACTCCAAATTCATTCTTTCTAAGTTCCCTACTCATCCACATTTAATTCCTAAATAAAACTAAAATAGTATGGCAATAACTTAGAAGTCATTTGCACTATCATCACTAAGAGGATCTTTATTTGAATCGTTGTCGTAACAAATTGCTCTCTTCCCTGCCTCATCACCTGTGTTGTCCAATGCTTCCCGAGTTAAAAAATAATGTGTTATGGCTGTAGGCAGGCGGCAGACAAGAGAACGAGGCAATCAAGAGGAAGCTTTTGTGGCTTTGGGGTGTGTGAAGGGGTGATCTATTTGAAGCTTTAGTTTAGAATTTAGAAAAAAATTAATTAAAAACATATAAATTGGTTCAGACATATGCCTCAGCCAAACAGAGGTGCATGCCTCACAAAAAAGGTTCGAGGTGTTTTTCATTAGAATTGTACTGAGATGCACCTCACATTACGCAATAAAATAATGTGCTGGCCATAACATGCACATTAATCCCATAAACCCTATTAATCCTAATTCCACATTGTTCAAAGCATACATCATCGCCCAGTCGCAACCTGACATCCTAACAATGATCCTTACGCACATCTTGCAACATTCGCACAAAGCTTCACATATCGCACGTCACACATAATCACTAAACCCTCGTCCTCGTGTGCTCACTCCATAGCTAGCTCACATTTCCACTCCATTGCCCAAACTAGGCACAATCCACATCTCCTCATCTACTTCATGCACATAGATTGCTAATATGAGTTCATCCCTTCTCCATCTACCACAATTGCTCCACATGCTACCACGAGAAGAAGTTCCATGTCCACTTCTGTAAAATATCACTTCACTTGTGTCCATCTCATTCTTATCACACATGCCTCACATTTTCCAAGATCATTCCACACACTATCTGGTCAGCATTACCATGCACTTGAATCTTTTGCTTACAATATTTCAAAAAGATATGCCCATTGCAATGATTCATGTAGGCTGTAGACAATCATCAACCCTTATAACCTAACTAAGACTTCTGCAACCAATCCTTCAACCGCCAACACGAGTGGAGCACCAAGCACACAACTCCGATCCTACTCACCAGTCATTGACCTTCACATCTTGAGACGGCTCAAGAGATATCTTCTACCAATAAGGAAATTGCAACTCTCTTATATTTGACCCTAATATGATAAGGTGTATTTTTTGCTAATGTTAGTATGATTACACAGCTATTAGAAATCTAGTAACTCTGCATGAACAACAAATTAGTTCATCTCCACCAAAACTTATTGACCATAGTCCTACAACTCAACATTTTCAACAAAATTTATACAAGAGAGAACTAAGTGCACCATTAAAACTCTGAAGGTAACAACTATATGACCTTGAAATTAATTATTTTTGGTATACTTTATGATCAGGATATCAACAGAAGATTATGGCGCGTCTATCACAGGAGTAATCGAAGATCGATGGCTACGATTAAGAGTCTTTATTTCTGATGAATTTTATGTATTTATTGTGCTTATGATTTAGTCATTACCATTGTACCCCTACACGGGATTAGTTTGTGTTGTACCCCTACACGGGATTTTAATCTTTGAGTCTTTTTTATTTTGAGGCCTATATATGGAGGCCTTCAATATTGTAAGAGGTTGGATGATGATTAATAAAAAATTTATGTATTCTTGTTCTCATGAGTATTGAAAGCTCTAGAGAGAGGCAAAGTCCCTAGGTGAGGGCAAAGTCTCTCTCTCTCTCTCTCTCTCTCTCTCTCTCTCTCCACTAAAAGCCCCTTCCTAACTGAACCCCAACCAATTCCACCTTCTAAGAACCGGCCGCCCCCTCCCTCCCTCTCTTTTAGGAATTCACCTCTCTTTTAGGAATTCAAAATTTGAATTCCCTTCTCTCTCTCCTCTCATTAACTCCAGCAATTAATTACCCAGGTCTAGAATAATTGTTGGATTTAATTCTCAAATTCTAATAGCCTTTCTTAAACCCCTCCCTCTTTCTCCATACAAGCCGTTGGCCATCCTAGCCCCCTCCCAAAATTGGAGGAACTTTCACTCTCCATGGATGGCCGACCCCGAGCATGACCATAGATTTGTATTCGACCCTTCAGGACGAATGGATGTTCATCGGTCTGACTTCTTCGACATAAATTAAGATCGACCACTCCGTCGAAGACTACATCGATCGGATCTTCTTTTCCTTAACAACCTTCATCAACGAGCATCAACTTCCCGTTCAGTGGCAAATCCTCCATCACCCACCAGCTACCTCTTCTCCGAACAACTCTTCAATAAGCAATATTGTAAGTGTCTACTATCTTGTGGTGGCATCGTTAATATTGTATCAATTATTCTTCTGCTAAAATATCGATGAGCATGAGTGAGGAAAACTCAAGGCGATCATTCTAATTGTTAAACGGTGGATTCTTGTGATTGGCAAATTAAGATTTTTTTTTTTATTTTTCTTACTTTAATTTCTCCCTACTCTATATTGTAACTGCATGCAATTATAAGATCTATAACTAAGAAATCCTAAAATCAATCTTGTGAAACATTAAATTTTAATTAGCAAGCTTAATAACTTTTTATAATTTCCACGCAATTCCTGTAACTGCGGAAGATGTCAAAGGTGAACCTATCCAATCAAAAGCACGTACATAGTTGTGTACAATTGAGCACTAATGCCATGTGTCATCTCCTAATTGGTTGATGCACCTTTTGCACTTCATCCGGAACTAATAATTTCTACTAAATGCCAGTGTGGTAAGAAATATCCACATTTGCTACTAATAATTTCTACTAAATGCCAGTGTTGTAAGAAATATCCACATTTGCCAATGAAAAGCGAATTTGTCAGGTTAACATATTCTACAAATATTACCTAAATAAGCTATAAATTAAGCAAATAAAGACCATTTAAAAGCCTTCATAGACCTAAAACATTGTCATTAGCTCATAATCGCAGTTTGAAGAAAATATTCAACTCATAAACTCGGGGTTTGTTTGGGACGGCTTTCTTATTGCTTCTTAAATCAACTTTCTGGTAAAAAAAATTAAATTTTTTGTGAGAAATCTGATTTAAGAAGCAGTAAGAAAGCCGTTCCGAACGAACCCTTAGTCGAGAAAATATTTCCTCCTTGCCTATAAACAACATCACACAACATCCATTGCACCTTTCTAGTTCATGAGAATTCACAAAAATACATCACCTAACAAGCCTAAATCAAGAACTGACATATCAATACTCTATCTAAAAAGACTAGTATCCGATAATTCAGTAAAATGTAGAGTTTAATTATCCAATATATTACCAATATAGTTAAATTGCCGCCTCCTTCCTTCTCGAACATCAGGACCCAATCTCTGAAAAGCAGAACATATTTAATAAAATCACAACTGAAGCAAACTAAACAGGCAGAGTGGCAAATCGGAACCTTTACTAGCAAAATGGCATCCACCACCTCTCGTTCGAGAGAAGCCGCCCTGAAATCCACAACGATAAAAGAAAAATCTAAAAAATACGTACAACTCAAAGGAAACGCAATCGAGAGAATAGCAATACCTAAGTATGTATTTGATTTGCGGAGGGGAGAAAGTCGAAAGGTCCATCCCCCAGCGAACGGCCCGTCGAGCCTCTTTCTTCAGCTCATTGCGGCTCTTCTTGAAAGAATCCCCGCTGGTTTTCAGCCCTACTTCATCACTGCCAATATCACTGCCGTCCGATGGCGGCCTCACCGGGCTGAGAGCATGTTTACGGATGCCCAAGCTTCCAGCGTGTGGCGAAGTGGAGAAGAAGAAAATATGGGGTTTTGGAGATAAGATAGAGAAGATCCATGAAGGTAAATCAGATGAACGCCTCAGCAGAGCAGAAGCCGCCGGGGCCGCGGCTGCTTTCGCCATGACTTTCTTCCCGGCATATAATTCGAGAAATTATATCGTTTATTTCATGAAGAAGCTGAGTCGAAACGGGACTGTAAACAGAACATTAGAGTAGAAAAGTCCATGGGCTTACTTAGTTAATTGGGCTTAAAAGATAGTGGGCTTTTCTACTTTTTAATGAAACAGTAAACGATCCTTTTTTTTATTTTGCAGTTCGTCATAAATACGTAGATAAGTTTCTTATTTTTTATTTTCCATATAAAATTAAATAATCTTATTTTTTTTAAAAAAAATCATCACTATAATTGGCCTATAAATGATCCACGTCACTCAGTACATAACCACGGTACCCAGGAAAGAAGGGGGTGTGACGCGTTCTAACTCGCCTCTGGACAGCGTTGTATCCACACATCAACAACAACAACAACAACATCAAGCCTTTATCCCACTACTTGGGGTCGGTTACATGAATCATTTTTCTCCATTGTGTCCTATTAAAAGTCAAATTCTCATTTAAATCTAATAAAGAAAGGTCATTCCTAACATTTTCTAACCAAGTCTTTTTAGGTCTACCCCTACCTTTCTTAACATAAGTCAAATCTAATACCTCTACTCTCCTAACCGGGTCATCGGAAGGCCGTCGTTTTATGTGACCAAACCATCTAAGGCGACTCTCTCTAATCTTATCTTCTACTGAAGCTACTCCAACATTTTCACGTATATGCTCATTTCGTATCCTATCTCTAAGGGTAAAGCCACTCATCCACCTGAGCATCCTCATCTCTGCCACACTTAACTTAGTATTATGCTTCTCTTTTAATGGCCAACATTCGGCACCATTGCGTCGTATCCACACATAATAATTTTATATAAAGTTAAGAGCTTATTAAAATGATAGGGATGCGATCATATACATCTATGGTGTCATAAGCACTGAAGCTTTTGCAACACCTTCATCATAAGGTTAGAGCATGTTATTCAAATCGATGGTGTTGTTACTTATGTCAGACATATGGATATGAATTGCGGGTGCACTAGTAGTGAACCCGGGAATTTTCTTGATAGGATTACAACTTGACTATTTTAAAGATATCATCAATTTGCCCATATCAATAGATCGATGACATGGCAAACATCAGGGAGTCGATGGTCAAAATAGATGTTGCAACCTTAAGTGTTGGCCCGTGTAAATTGGTGTGGGTTGCATGTTAGGTCGACCGGGGTTTACACTGGCCTAAAGACAGTGCATCCTCATCACAAAAAAAAAAGATGTTGCATGATTGATGGGACTTCCTATTGACCCTTTGTTATATCAAAGCACAAATGTTTAATTTGAAATTAAAAAAAAAAAAAAAAGTTGTTAGCACTCTAAATTTCTTTGAGAAAAACATTGGATTTATTTTAATTAATAAGAATCACTACTTCAAAACTCATGTGTTCAAAGAAGACTTATAGTAATAATACTTAATACTAACTCAAATCAAACAGCTCCTTAAACTCATAAATAAGCTTCATAATTTGATTTTGCATATATTACTTTAACCAATCTCCTATGTATATAATTAGAATATCATAAGAAAAAAATAAATATAATATCAATTTTAGCATAAAATCATATTCATCTTATATATCATATTGATCTAATCATCGTAATGATATGAATATGATTCAACAAATCATTAGACACGAATCAACTCTATATGCACCAAATTTTAAGTCAACGAAGTGATTACATATTTGATCATCGTAACTCGCTATTGAACCCACCAGTAAATCGACGATCTCATTTATTCGCGAAGGCTATTCACCCACGAAATCTCGCTACTCATTTAAAATGCTTGTTAAGCGATTTGGAGTTCCTATTGAAAAAACTCTTTGTAAAAATTCACCATCTACTTTAAAATTTGCTCGAAATTCTTGTATTGTATTCAACTGTCTTGAATAGTCATCCGCCCCATAACTAAATGATTTATTTATTTATCTTCTTTATCTTTTGTCAAATAAGTCATTATATCTCAAATATTGGCTCAAAGATAAATAAAGAGTAAAAATTTGTTCATGTCCAAAATGATCTCACTTAGATCTTTTCTCTCTCTCTCCCACATCTTAGGCTATATTTTAAACAGATTAAACTTCTTTATTTTAACTTTTTAGTTCTATTTTATGCTTCGTTTGGGATGCCTTTTTTGTTGCTTCTTAAAACAACTTTCTAGCACAAAATTTTAATTATTGAACATTAAAATTGTTTTAAGAAGCAGCAAGAAAATCGTCCCAAACAAAGCCTTAGTCATCATTTCAAAAGTGATTTTCTAAAAGCAAAAGTTGAGAAAAGCAATAAAAACTAATATTTCAAATACATATAGTTTTTAAGTAAAAAAAAATCAAAAAGTTGATTCAAATAAAACCTTAATTTCATATGAAAATCTTTAATAGAAACTTTGGGGGCTTAAAATTTGGGGGCTTAAAATTCCATTAGACTGAGATCATAATCCTCACCAAGATTAATAAAATCATTATACAAAAAAGAAAATAATCATTATTTGAAAGAAACTTCCTCAAATTTAAAAATATAGATTTGAGTTTAAGTGAGCATCATGTGCGCAAAGCATAAAGTGCCTTGCACATAATAATAGGCAAACGTGCTTTTAATCCCATTAAATAAAAATTAAATTAAAAAATGTGCAAGAAATGTCCATCAGCAAACATATATATTTTTTTTTACATTTTGGCTCCATTTAGGACAAATTTCTTACTAATTCTTAAAGTAGAAAGTTATTTTAAAAAACAATAAGAAAAATATCCCAAACTAAATATTAGGCTCTTACTACTTAAAGTAAGTTTTAAGTATAAAAACTTTATTTATTTATTATGTTGCTTGATAAAAAAAAAGTCTTCAAATTTAAGAGAAATTTCTATAAGATAGTGATTAGACCTTCAATGATTTATGATGCAGAATGTTGGCCATTAAAAGAGAATCATAATATTAAGTCAAAGTGTGGAAGAGATGAGAATGATCAGGTGGATGAATGGCTTCACTATTAGAGACAGAATACGAAATGAACATATCCTTGAAAAGTTGGAATAACTGAGTGAAAGATAAGATTAGAAAGAGTCGATTAAGATAGTTT
>NW_021319525.1:0-8620 GCF_001605985.2 Dendrobium catenatum | reverse complement strand
TTATTTATGATAATTCTCAAATAGGGATGATAAAGATAAAATCGATCCGCTATTAAAATTTAATTTTAGATTTCTTATATTTTTTAAATTAGGGATTAAAATGATTCCAGAAAAGAGCTAATTTTGGATTCTTATTACAAGATCAAGGGTTAAAATTGATATTTTTTAATTAGATTAATGACTATTTTAGTACTTAAATTGATAATTATTATAAATATTTAATTTATATAAATTATATTTAAATTCATCATTAAGGTTAGTTTGGCATTCCCTAGAGCATGTGAAAGTCATTATATGAAATAGTACATAGAAAATTATGAATCAAGATATCAATATCAAACAAGGACTCTGTACTTTTCAAGAAGTTATAAATTAATTTTTAACTCCTAAGCATATAATGATTTTTTTTTCATATAATTTAAAAAATAATATAATATTGAATATAACTATTATGTCAATAATTTATACTTTAAATTTTTTTTTTTAAAATAGAAGTTTTTTACAAGAAGTTCAACATGATTTAACTTATTATTCTATATATATTTAATACTTGAATTAGGAGATTTAATCAAGTATTAAATATATTAAATAATAAAGTTAACAATGATTCTTATTAATTTAATATATTTATACTTGATTAAGATCTCCTTAATTCAAAAATTTTGTTTGCAATTTTTTTTTTTTTAAAGTTTTAATTAAGCATATGAAAAGAAAAAATAAATAATTGTTCACATGGCAATTAATAAATTAGCAATGTTGCACATGCTTCCTTGATAGCAAAAAGTGATGCAGGCTCCACATGCCTTGCATTAGTTAGTCTTTGATTTTTTTTCTTTCTTTTTTTTTATTTAAAATTAGATTATTTGATATGAATTACAAATTGTAGATATTTTAATTCTAAAAAAACAAAAAATTGTATACTATATATATATATAGTATATATATATATATATATATACCTTTTTTTTTTTATTTTATTCTAATATTTAGGGTTTCGTCTGGGTAGTTTTTCTTATTTCTTTCTAAAACATACTTTTTAGTCCAAATTTTCTAATTAAAAAAATTATAGGCAGAAAGCTGTTTTAGAAAGCAGCAAAAAAAGCTAATCACAATGAATCAATAAGAGTGGGTTATATACTATTTTAAAATCAAATAATTTCATTATTTTGTGAGGAATGATTTTTCTAAGTAAAATAAGCAAAAAGGTGAATTAAATTATTTTTGCCCAAGTTTTTGTTAGAAATTATTAATTTTGACACAATGTTTAATTTTTTTTGATGATATTTATAATATTTATGTATTCATAAATATTTGTTTTATTTATATTTATTTTCATAACAAATATTATTTATTATTTTAAATTCATTATTTTAATTTTAAACATATTTTTTTAACTCATCTTCATTAAAATTTGAGTCAGGATATTCTAACCCAAATATTTTTCATGAATTAGCCTACTATAAAAATTTGAAAAATATTATTCTCCATAGTTATAGCATATATTTAATTAATGGGGATTTGAAATTTATTTAATTTTTATTTTATATAAAAAAATAATATCATTTTTTTGTTGTAATGCAAAATTAAAACACCCTATGGGTAAGAAGATGAGAAATAGCTGGTAAATAAATAAGAACAATTAAGTTGAATATTATCAAGAAAAAAAATTAGAAAATTTCTTTCTTCTCCTACGTTTCTGTGAATTTTTTATAAAATAATTTATCTATTTGATCGTCTAAATCATTTGGTGAGATGACTTTGGTTACTCTTTGCGGACTCTTAAATCTTGCGTAATAATTAATAAATAAATTTAATTAAATAATAACAATTAATTATATATGTCAAAATTTAAAAAAATTATAGAAAGCAGGCCAGCAAGCAATATTACATTTTCTTTTAATATATATGTCATAAATCAAAAATTATGATATAGAAAATACAACAACGTCATCACAAAGCTTTATCCGCATCTACGTGGGGTCGGTTACAATGAATCCTTTTTCTCCAGTTGGTGTCCTATTAAAAGTCAAATTCTCGTTTACAATCTAATAAAGAAAGGGTCATTCCTAATATTTTCCTCTAACCAAGTCTTTTAGGTCTACCTAACTTTCTTAAACACAGTCAAATCTTAATAACTCTACTCTCCTATACCGGGTCTTTCGGAAGGCCGCCTTTTAATGTGCCAAACCATCTAAGGCGACTTGCTCTCTAATCTTATCTTTCTACTGGAGCACTCCCAACTTTTCACGTATAATTGCTTCATTTTCGTATCTATCTCTAAAAGGTAAAGCCCACTCATCATCTAAGCATCCTCATCTCGCAACCTTAACTTAGTATTATGCTTCCTCTTTTAATGGCCAACATTCGCACCCACTAAAGATTGGGCAGGCCTCACTACATCTTATAGAATTTTTTCCCTTTTAGGTTTGAAAGGGGGTTAACATTCTTATACATAACAAGCCCGATGCTTCCGCCCTTTAAAACCATCACTTGAATTCTGCTGATAATTATTCCCATCTATTTCACGATCATCTGGAACAATTAGATAAAGGATTCTAAAACGTGTACTCTTATTAATGATTGATCGCCCAAAAGTCACATCCCTCAACTAGGACTATTACTACTAAATTAACTCCATATATTCCGGTTTTTAGATCTACTAAGCGAAAACCTTTTAAGACTACTAAGGTTGACCATCCATAATTCAGTTTACCTTACGTCCCTCTCTGTCCTTATAACAAAGAAAATTAATCATCAGGCAAAAGCAACACAAGGTAATCATTTCTTAGTGCAAATGTATAGTGAGAACATCCATGACTAAAGAAAAGAAATGGGTTAGGTGATCTTGATGTACCAGACCGAATAGGGAATCTTGGTCAAACATCTTGTGTTTGACACAAGTAATAGTTCGTACATATTTATGATTTGAATATAAGATTATGACTCTTTTTGATCAAGAATCTTCATAGACTTTCTCTTGGAATTTATATTGCTTTTTTAAATCAATATGCCATATGTAGATTCCTCCTTATTTCTCTATTTTTTTCCATCCAAACGTTAATAAATGTATGGCTTCGCATTAGTGCTACAGAGCGGCATGAATCCAAATTGATTTTGAAGGAAACATTTAGTATTCACGCGCACCTATGCTCTATAATCGTTCCATATTTTAAAGTATGACACACATTACTTAATCTCTATAAATTCGAGCAATTCCTGTGCATCATTTTATTTCTTAAAAATAGGATTAATACCTCATTCTTCCACTTCATTGGCATTTTTTAGTCTTCAAAATAGTATTAAAAAGTTTAGTAAGCCAAAGAAATCCCTCAAACAAACATCAAGCTATACGTCAAGAATTGATTAAATATTTTAGGGCCATTAATTAAATTTAAGGGCGGTCGAACCGGCACCGGTCAGTTCGATCCGACTTTCAAGCGGCGCCACGTCCGGTTGGTCGTGCATCAATTGTTTTTGTTTTATAATGATAATTATATTTTAATTATAATTTCCTCGTATCTATTCTATTGGCTTTAGCCATTGCCAGACACATTGTTCAAAAATTATTAGGGTTTTAATTTTTATGGGATTAGGAAGATAGTCATTATTGAGATAAACGTGAAGATGTATATATAGTATTGAGTTGATAGTATAACTTTATGTATTTAATATATCGTAGTGATTTATGGATATAATATGATAAAAAAGAATATATCTCATTAATTAAAATAATAACTTATTTTGAGTTTTAGTGTGTATGCTCGCACATTATTGATATAATCTGCTTTTATTCATGATGAATGAAGGAACTGTTTTGGGATGAGACAGGTGCAATATTTTTTAAGTTGGTAGTCGAAAATATTGAGTAGCACCCTGGCTTAGCTGATTCGGAACGTCATCCCCGAGTTCGATTCCTCGAGTTGGCTATCGTCCTTAAGTGGGGAACCCTAAGCACGGTTGCGGGTTACTGTAGGCGGATTGGCCGGTAGGTCGTTCTGGTTTATAGACAACAGGCGCGCTCGACAAAGCCGCGAAGCATGATAGCGGACGGTTTCTCATGATAAAAAAAAATTGTTGAGTAAGTTTCTTTATTGTTTGTTGTGAATATTAATAAAATATATTAATAGTTTTGTAATAAACATATATTTTTTTACAAGATGGCCGCCACATTTACAACTTTGATTATAAAAAATCTTTTACCAAAATTTTTTTTTTAAAAAAAAAGGAGAAAATAGTAACCAAACGAAGTTTGTAGTTTAAGTTTAAGAGTGTTTGGGAAAGCCTGCAATATTTTATAAAGTTTAGTTGCAAAATTATCTATGAGAAAATGTTTCACCCACCATAATTATAAAAAATAGATTTCCATCATAATTCTTTTTTTAAATCAATTTAAAAAACAAACAAGAAATTAGTCAAAAAAAGTAATCTGATTTCTAAAAAAAAAGCAATGAAAAAATTACTCCCAAAACTGAAAAATTTTACTTACGTGTGAATTCTGATTTTGTCCCATACTCCTAAATCAGTGGAGCCACATGGCTTTTTTTTTCCTCTCCATTTATACACAGTAATGTGTACAGAGGAAAGTAGAGGTTATTAAGATTTAACTCATGTTAAAAAAAAATAGAAGGTAGATCTAAAAAGACTTGATTAGTATAAATTATTAGAAAAGATATTTTTTTTATTAGTTTAAACGAGAATTTGACTTTTAAATATGAACTATAGGAAAAAAGATTCATGTAGCCGACCCCTGGTATTTAGACAAAGGCTCTATGTTGCTTGTTGTTATTATAACAGTGTGGTGTACAAGAGGAGACAAATCATAAAAAAAATCTATGTGACTTGCCATCGGATTGGAGTGCAAAATAAAAATTCGTCTATAACTCCGCACGTAATAATCTCTCTCCAAATAGACCTAGAAAAGCAAACTGATGAGAAAGGCTGGTCCAATAAGCCCGAAGAACACTCAATTCAAGTACTAATAAAAATTCACATTTTTAATAAATTAATCCTTTTTTCTTCATGTCAAAAAAATAAAAAATAATATAATAAAATTATATTATAAAAAAAAAAGGTGCGAAGACCTTTGCTATCAAATTTGTTAATTATTAAAACTACGTATGAACGATGCGGTAAGTTGCACGCGTTGGCGGTTTCCATTCAAACGACATATTTTGATAGGAAAAAGTTTTTTCATTTTCTATGCCATGAACAACATTTCTAGTTGACCTCAGCTAATTTGGGGCCAAGCATTCTTTGACCAATCGCTTTTTGTAATTCACAATTAAAAAAATATTCTTCATTATCATTAATCATCAAAATTTTAGTATTATTTTATTCTAAATTATTTTAAATTAGAGATAATTCTTTGGGGGAAAAAAAAAATATAAATTTAATTTAAAAAATTAGTGTTTGATTAAGTATAATATTATATAAAAAAAATAAGAAAAAAAAAATAGGTCACAATAAATATTAAAAATCTGTTATTACTAAAACCTTATTGGATAACTAATTCACAAAGAGCTAAATATCCAAATAAATTCTAAGTATATATATATATATACATAATTTTGGTGACATTATTAAATGAACAAAAATATGAGTATTAATTTAAAAAATATATACAAATTTGAATAGGTAATTATAAATTTTATTTTTAATATTAGTAGATATTAAATTAACTAAAAATTTAATTTAAATCAAATTTAATAAAATCCAAATTATATTCTATTGTAAAGAAGATGAGTATGCATCAATGAGGGAGACCTTACAATTTCAAGCACATTGATTTGGAGTATGAAATGATTTATTGCATAGCAAAATTCAACATCAATTACAACACCATGTACCCATGCTTTTAATGATGCTTTATCCAATTTGGACTGTGCCAAAGGAATTTGTTGACATATAATCATATAAGATCCAATAATTCTTAATAATTCTTGTGGCTTAGGCCTATTTTGGGAAGGCTTTTCTACTGTTTTTTAAAGGAGATTTTTTATACAAAAAATCTTTGAACAAGAGATTTGTATACAAAAAAGTTGTTTTAAAAAACATTAAAAAAACCGACTCAAATGAAGCCTTGATATAAACATGCAAACTGACATAGCTCTAAGGCTTCGTTTGGGACGAGTTTTTTGTTATTTATTAAAGTAGTTTTTAGTACAAAAATTATAAGTTTTATACTAGAAAGCTGTTTTAAGAAACATCATGAAAATAGTCCTAAACGAAGCCTAAGATATTCTTCATAGTTTAAACTTCTTCTTTTTTTTTTCCAATTTTAGGTGAAAATTCTCGTTATGTGAAGAATGATATGCTATTTATTTATTTTAGGAATGGCAACTAATTATTTTAGCTGATATCTCAAAACATTATATCGGACAGCTTGTACTGATTTTCATGATCATAGATCATTTCTTAAGATATATAATTCATTGAGATACTCATTTTGATGATAAAGATGTATAATCCAAATATCATTTGTTTTTATAAGTTGTTGCGGGCTAGAGTATTTGCGGTGGTAAAGTATGAAAAACTTCACGTTTTAGTGTTGCTCGATTATCCAGCACATAAATAGATGAAAAGAAATACAAGAATTTTTACGTGGAAAACCCTGAAGAGAAAAACCACGGGGCCACGACCAGTTGAAATGATCGACTAGTATTAGAATTGATTACAAGTGACTGGTTCGTCCTTGGAATTGAGGATGACCATATTACATAAGTCAATCGTCGGGTTCAAGACTAGTCACAAACGAAAATTTGGTGATGGTCGGACAGAAATCCTATGTCAATTGGCACTAGGGCGGAAGTCTGGTGTTTGTTCGGCGACGGGCAAAAGTCCGGTGATGGGAGGAAGTACGAGAATGGGCGGAAGTCTGATGGAAGTCCGACAATAGGTCAAAGTCTGGCGTCGGACAGAAGTCTGACGACGAGCGGTGGTCCAACGGAAGTATGATGAAGAACAAAATTAGACGATGTGCGAAAGTACGACAATGGGCGAAAGTCCGACAATGGAATGACGTCTGTCATCGGCCAGAAGTCCAACAGAAGTTTTACTATGGGTGATGGTCCGATATAAGTCCAACCAGTGGTGGACGAAATTCTGGTGTCAGGGAGAAGTCCGGCGACGGACGGTTGTTCCTCTGAAGTATGATGATGAGAAGAAATTCGACGACGGACGGAGGTTCGATGATGGACGGAAGTTTAATGTTGGGCAAAAGTTTGAATAAAGTCCAATGACAGGCTGTGGCTCGGCAGAAGTCTGACGGTGGCCTGTGGTTCTGTAGAAGTCCAGCCTGTGGTCAAGGAGGAACTTGATGTGAAGAAAGATCTCAATATTTCTCTTTCTTCTTTATCTCATTTTCTCTGCCCTTTTCTCTCTGCTCCACTTGTAAAAAAATGAGGGGTTTATTTTTTTACTTACTAAAATATTTTAAAAAATTATAAAAAGTACGGTTTTATTTGATATAAAAACTATTATTATTTTTAAAGTAATTTTATAATATAAAAAATTAAAGTAAGAAACTTCGAAGCGTTGGATCAATCAATTTCATCATTATGGTCATAATATTTTTCCATTCCCAACACAGCCAAATTGAATTCGACCTAACCGCGCATTTCTCCATTCCACTTACGATAGCTATTTCGTCAATAACGCCGTGTCATTTCGCTAAGTCGCTAATATTAAGTAGATGAGCTAACGCCGAACCCTCTCTAATGATTTTTTTTTATAATTTTTTGCTCTTTCCTTTGCTTATTACTGAAGCTTCCTATATAATATAAAATTTGTTATTATATTATATTTAAAATATATTTTTGAAATTTATTTTGATCACATTTTCAAATATTATTGTTATGCGCTATAAATATTGTATCGGTGGAGTAGAAGATATATGTCTTAGGCTTTTTCGTTTGGAGTGACGGACGAACGGTTGTTTGCCGTTCCATTATTTGGAGATACTCTTATAAGAAGCAGTAACAAAATTGTCTCAAATGAAACTTTGTAGTATAGATGGATAATATGTGATATGTAAAATAAAAAATTCATATAATAAAAATAATCTCATTATGTCATGTTATATCTCTAATGCTTTAATTGTATTATAAAAAGATATATTTTATATATTACGATAGTGGCACTTATGAGCAAGAGTGGAGCTATAGTGGGGGTATGGGCTCCCACTAGCATACCAGTCCATAATTAATTAATTAATTTTAATTTTCTACATTAATTATAAAAAATAATGGTTGATTTTAATTCATAATTAATTTTAATTAAATGCTCACAATTAGAGTCCAAACCTCACTAATGCGTTGAATCTCTATTATGACCCTTTGATGATTCACATTATCTCACTAAGAACAGACTCTCATGGGTTTTTATGTTGGAGTTTCCTCAAATTTAGCTCAAACCCTCGTTCGTTCCTGGCCATGACAGTCGTACACTCTGTAGATATGTCAGATGTCCAAGGGGGCAGTGTGCTCCCTGATGACGTTTGACCCTATTTTCGTTGTAATGGTATTTTTGGAATTCTGCTTATTTTTTGATTCCTACTTTTTGTCCTATAAATATGTTATAAATGACTTCGGGTTTGGAAGTTATTTGTACTCTGTCTCTTCTC
>NW_021319524.1:60563-66112 GCF_001605985.2 Dendrobium catenatum | reverse complement strand
AAAACTATTATTTTTAAAACATATTTTCAAAATTCCACCAACATAAGTATGGTGACAACTTATGGAAAGCGAATTGTAAGCGTGGCACCTCTATTGCTTAAAAAATTTACATGAAGGTGCTAGATACTTAAAACCTATATTAAGGTGGAGAGTGGCTAATGGGAGGAAAATAGATGTTCTTAATGATGTATGGTTGCTTGATAAATGTCTTAATGAATGGCCAATTACTGCTGACTGCTTGGGATTGGAAAGACTTAAGCTCAATCACTTCATTGATTCGAGTGGTTCATGGAAGGTAGAAGATTTACTTTGCTTCTTTAATCAAAATTTGATAACTGTTATTTTACAAATACAGATCGATAGAGAAGCACTAGAGGACTACTTGGAGGAGATTTGTCAATTATCTGGCAAATCAATTACTACCCATGCATATGAAGCTTGCAGCACTAGGCACAAGAGTGAATTAGACATGGGATTTACAACCTGGTTAAAGAACTTGAAGCTTTCAGCTCGGGTTGAGTTATTTTGGTGGAGATTAAGTAAATTTGTAATTCCAACATATGAATTCTTGAAATATAGGAAGCTTACAAATGTTGATTTGTGTGCTAGAGGTTGTAAAGAAGTTGAAAACCTGTTACATATTGCTGTTACTTGTAAACATCTGCAGGATATTCTGAGGAAAATCCAGAACTGGAGAATTTACGTTCTAGTTTTTTATTCCCTGGATGATTGTTTTAGTGAGTTAAGGAGGCTTTCTACTTCTACACCTAATGTAGTAAGATTTTATTGCAACTCTGTGTATCATAACTGGAAAAACAGGAACGAAGTGGCTCATGGAAAAACTACAAATTCTTTTTCAGTAACTGCAGCATATGTTATGTCTACAGCTTTCTTAATCTCTAATCCATTCATTGCTAGCTGGGATGCTAATCTCCATAGGGAGTTTCAAAATGCTTGGCATCCTCCACCGCCGGGATGGATTAAGATTAATGTTGGTGCGGCTCTCCTTACGTCGTATAATGCTGGTATTGGAGATTGCTTTAGAGATGATAAAGGGAGATTGCTGATTGCTTTTGGTGAAAGAAGAATGCATTGTGATATAGCTAATCTTAAGCTTGATGTTGTGATGACAATTAGAAAATTCATTCAACCTTGGATGTTGGAATGCAAAGGACTCATTCTTGAAGGTGATAACCTCAATGTTATCAAGTTAATTCAAAATTGTTTGAATAAGGCTAAGTGGCAAAGCTACAACCGGATAGAGGAGAATCTTCTATTCTTGGCCGATTTCAATAAGGTAATTTTCAATCGTGTTCATAGAAATTGTAATAGAGTAGCTGATATGTGCGCTACTTTGGCTTTAGATAATAATTTTTGTTTTAATAGTTTTTCTTTTGATTGCATTCCTCCTTCTCTTATTTATATTTTGAAGAAGGAATGTGAACCTTTGCTTTAGTTTGCAACTAGCTTCATTTTCTATTAATGCCATTGCAATTTTCAAAAAAAAAAAATAAATCAGGAAAATCTTAACATTCTTACCATTTTTACCTTTATACAACTTTTGTTGATGTTGATGCTTGTGCTTTAGTAGATTTTCAAATTCTCTTGTTATTGATGTTATTTCCTCACTCATGATTTATTAAGTCACTTCCATCCATGTCTTTAGCTTTTAGCACTATAGTTTCACTTGTATTCAAAAGCCTTTGACTCACACTTTTCTCATGGGCAATGAGTGAGCAAATAAGATTATCAATAGAATATTCATTCAAAACTTTTATTCACAAATAATAGTGACAATAGTATCAAATTTATCAGGTAGATAATGTAAAATTTTATTGACTTTTTTAAAGTTTGAAAGATTTTTATCTTAAAAATGTAATGATGTCACAATTTGAGTAAACTTAGTATACATATCTCATCTCATAAGGTTTCATATAAAATAGTTCATAATCATGTATTAGAATATTTAACATAGATTACTTGAATTCATTAATACCTTTATATGTAATGCATTTTTTATCCCAAATTTTTTTGTCAGAAGTACAAGTAAAGATTCTCATGCAATCTTTAGAATTCAAAGCACAAAAAATAATTCAAGCATTTAACATTCAATTAAGAATTGATTTGTTATATTCTACTCTATTAAGAAAAAGAAATATCAAATTTAACTCCATCTATCATACGTGATGGTACACAATAACTAATTTTAATCATATGCCACGTTTGATAGTCAATTAATTACAATAAATTAGACATTAGAATTTTCCAAAAATTAAAAGAAATATTTTAAAATAAAGTTGGTCACATGATTAAATATATTTTTTTAATATTAGGAGTTTCAGAGTTAGCCATTAATCATTTTTTAAAAGTTTTTTAAAACTTAATTTATGAATCTCAGTCTCATACCACTTGAAAGTTTGTAAAGGTAGTGAAACCCTAAAGAACTAGTCCTAAGGCTAACCAAGAGGTGGAGTGAATTTGTAATTTAAAAAACTTCTTTAGACATAAAAAAATCTCCTTTATAAAGCTTTCTAAACATCTAAAATAGATAATCAATACATTGTAATATCAATCACATATTTTTAACACAGCAGTTATATCCAAAAAGAAATGTGAAAAATAAAGTGTAGAAAAATAAAATAAAGAACAAACACACCATAGATTTATAGTGGTTCGATCAACCTGACCTATGTCCACTCCCTAAAACCTCCCATTCCAAGTATTGCATTAAACCATTAGTGACTTTCCTTTAGCCCTCACGTCTAGGCTGAAATGCCCTTATAATATCACTTCCACTTTCCCCAATGCGGTGGAGTACGTAATCCTTTTTCTTCCTCAAGGAGATGGAAGAAGACTATAAATCCTTTCATAGGCAGAGAACCTTGAATTGCTTTTACCTTCCCTGGTGCAGTAGAGAAGCCGAGTCCTTTTACACCAAAGAGATTTTCTTCTTCCCAAAACCTCCCATAAGATAAACCTTGAATTTGATGGTACAAAGATGCATGCTTGTGAAACCCCCTCGACACTCTCTTGAAATCCATAAGGATCTTCTCCCTCTCAAACTCCACTCTTTCATCTCTCCCTTTCAAGGCTCTCTCTTCTAGTTTTCTTGAGAAGAATGAAGACATAATGCATGCTAAAGACACTTACAATGTCTTTGGAGAAATCTTAAATAGAGGCCTTTGAAAAACCCTAGAAATTAAATTCTACCATCAAAGATCATACAGTATGATACTTAGATCATCCTGTACTATTAGTTCAACATAGCCCTTTCAGCCAATACGATCAACATTGCCCTGTACGATCTGTTAAATTATTTAAACAAATCATCCAGGACGATTAATTAAACCAAAATGCAGTTCATCCAAGATGAAACATGGGATGACCAAAATCATCTTTATTTATCATAAAATATAATCCAGATTGTATAATACGATCAAAATATCAAAATTAGGTAGATTCGACTAACTAATCATTGGATCAATTTAGACATAATTGTCGTAGATCATCTAATACAATGTACATTATCCTTGATGCTTAGAACAAAATATGAAATTCAAAATCTTGCCTAAATTTTGATTGGCGATATTTTTTCATGATCATTATTGATCGTCCTAGATGAACTAAATAATCTAATATAATTAGTTAAATGAGCTGATTGTATAGTATGATATAAATTATACAGTACCATTAGTTTAAAAATTGATCTTTTAATTTTGATTCAATCTTACTCCCCCTTAGTGTGTGTGTGAATGGTCACCAAGCTAGCATACATCCTTATAGGACTTAACTCAAAAAACCAAAAATATATCAATGAATACTACAAAAAAAATTTATAGCATAACCTATTCTACCTAATCTTGAGTCCTTGTTAAATGGTGTATGATGTTCCTAAAAAGTTAGTACACACATAAACAAAAATATATTGAAAATACATGTAAGCATAAGGATGTTAGCCATAATATTTTTTATTCAAGATATACCCAATCATATGTCCAATAGCGAGGTTTTGCTTTCTCCTTGTGGCAGGGAATCAAACAGAAGTGAGAGTTTGGATGTAATTAATTATAATTCGAGCTTCATCCATTTGGGTGTTTGACATTATGAAGTAGGTGATAATTAAGAGTAGGGGAGTCATATTTATCTGGTCTCCAACTTTAGGGATGATAGATATTCTCATAACATGACGGATAACCCTTGCATTTTGATTTAAAGTTTATACCAAGGGTTAGTGATAGTTTAAGGTAACATTTTAAAGTAATAGGTTCATAGCACTCTAGTCAATCTCGGATCTAGAGGCCATTATAAGGGGTCTATTTCCTTGGGTGTTTAGTTGAAGATGGACTCCTATGTCCTCTTTAGTAATTTCCATATTCTGAAAACACACACGAGAAATCATTAAAGTAGCATTGCCACTAATGTTAAGGTTTGCTAAAAACTCAAAAAGGATCTCTGAGTGAAAGGGATAGGACAGAGTCAGAAGAAATTGAAGCACAGAGGAATTAAAGAGGTTCATTTTTGAAAAGCTAAGGGCATGTTTGCCTCTTTGTTTTTTGACAAGCAGATTTATCAGAAGGCATCAGAAAGTTATCGTCAGTAGTGTTGCGAGAGTACAAAGCACCTTGGGTTTTTCGACTGTGTTTTCCACTGTCGGCCATTACAAAGGTTGAGATTGCAAAAAGGAAGGATTAGAATAGTCATGTGAAAAATTTGAATGAGGTTGGCTATTTAAATAGAAATTCAATGAATTATATCATATGATCATCAGATCGTATGGGACGATTAAGTGCAATCAATTCAGCCTGACAAGCTATCAAAATATGTGTCTGATCATACAATATGATCAGACTTCGTACTGGATGATTGGAGACATGGAGCACATTCTGAGGAGTCAGCCTGTAGAACTTTTAACAAAAAGTTTGTACATTATGAATAGGTTTTCATATAGTACTATAAATAATAAATGTTATACCAAACCAAATTCAATTCGTCCCAAACAGAGTTGACATGTGGATCATACAATATAATATGGTGCTCATACAATATGATAATCAATGATAGAAACAATCTCGATCGTTCATTAAGCTAAAGGTTATGATCAAAGCAGTACTGTTCATATCATATAGTAAGAATGGAGATGAAAAATTTTAGCTTTAAAAGAAAATAATGAGTCTTCATGGAGTTATTTGAGGGATGATTAGGACTAAATCATAAATAATGATAATTTATAAAAATAAAAAAAGAGATAATAAAATCATTAAATGATAATTAGGGACTAAATAAATAACTTAAAATTATGAAATATGATTAAGTACTGAATAAAAAAAACAAATATGAAAAACAAAAGACAAAACATATACGTTGGGAAGCTTATGAATGGTAGGTTTCAAGTGATAGGATTTAAATATCAAGCCTAAAAACCACATGATCTCACTAGTTCTTTTGTGAGAGCCTTTCAATCAAAAGATCATGGAAGAACAGTTTTGGGAGCACAAGTGAGTTTGGGTCCCTTCTTAAATTTGGATAAATCATCAGAATTCATGTCATGC
>NW_021319524.1:49340-60463 GCF_001605985.2 Dendrobium catenatum | reverse complement strand
AAATCTTTACCTTCTTGTGCCATAGCTAGAGAGAAAAGTTGAGAACAAACAATAAAAAGATATGGAGAAAGGGGGCATCCTTGATGAAACCCATTTTCAGCAACAATCCACTTGGAAGCTTTGCCATTAATGATGAATGAGAACCTAGCTTTTCTGAAACATTCCAAAATCAGCAAAATCATTCTCATTAGAATGTCAAACATCTTTAGTACTTGTTCTAAAGCCTCCCAACTCATACTATCATAAGCTTGTTCCATATCAAGCTTAACCACCATCAAACCTTTTTTGTTTTTAGAAATTCTAAGCTTATGAAAAATCTCATGAGCAATAAGGCAATGGTCAGACATAGAATGACCATGAAGAAAGGCAACTTGTTCTTCAGTGATACATTTTGAAATACAATTTTTCGGCCTATTCAAAATCATAGTTGCCACAATTTTATTAGTTTGGCACAAGCTAATAGGCCTAAAGTTTGATGGAACAGTTGGATTTTTTGTTTTAAAATTTAAAACCACTAATGTATCCTTCCAGTCATTATGCATACTTCCAGTTTTAAAAAAGCTATCAATAGCATTCCAAGTGTCTTCTTCCATAATTTTCCAAAAGAATTTGAAAAACGAAGTTGTAATGCCATCAAGACCCGGGGATTTGTTATTACCTTGACTGAAGACCGCCTTGATCAATTCATCCTTGGTAAAATCAGCACTGAGAAAATCAGCATCCTCACTAGAAAGCTGTAGGTTATCCGGAATAGAAGGCCAGTCAGATAACTTGCATTCTCTGGCAACCCATTTCTTTCAGAAAAAATCATAGAAAATAGCTTCAATTTGTTCAAAATCATCCACAAAATGATCATTCTCATTCTTGATTTGCCAAATAAGGTTACCATTCTTCTTAGCCGATGCAAAATGATGAAAAAACCTAGAATTACTATCACCTTCTTGATGCCATCTGACTTTTGCTCTTTGAATCCGCAAAGTAGATAATCTACTCAATGTAATATTTAGTTCATGTACCTTGCTTCTCAACAACTTCAGTCTTTCATCCGTGAGTCCTTCACCATTCGATTCTTCTAATTGTAATTGTAAAATATCCCTTTTCAACTCATCTTTCAATAGATTCAATTCTTTGCATTTATTCTTATTCCAAAAATGAAGTGCTTTCAATGTTCTTCTTAACTTTCTTTGCAGAATTTCAGCATTTGTACCAAAATCAGATTTTCTCCAAGCCTTTAAAGCAATATTCCAAGTAGCCGGATATGACTTCCAGGTATCTTCAAATCTAAAAAACTTAGATTAAAGATTTTGAGGTTCAACCATATTCAAATAAATGGGAGCATGATCTGACGTAATCCTTGATAGATGTCACACATTAGCCATAGGAATTCTTTGATGGGCAACAGAATTCAAAAAGCATCTATCTAATCTCTCCCAAATTCTAGAGTTACCTTCTTTATTATTACACCAAGTAAACCATGGACCCACAAAACTAAGATCATGAAAGTCATTATTTGTTAAGAACATCTTCATCTCCTTTGGTCCACAAGAGAAATGGAATCTCTTACCCTCTTTCTTATCATCCTTAGAAAGGATACAATTGAAATCACCTCCAATAATAGCCAGAAGTTTGCCAAGCATATGATCTTCAAGAGATTGCCATAGATTCCTCCGGGTTTGAACCTACTTTCCTCCATATACAGTGGCCACATTCCATTTTCCTAAAGCGTTGATGTTAAGAGTTCTCACAATCAATTGGTTGATGAAAGTAGTCCCAATCACTACCAATAATCAAATCAACATAATGTCTTTCTACACAGGAAATCTTTGTCTAAGTTAGCCCAACAAAAAAACAATCATTGTCTTTCACAATCCCCCTAAGATATTGGGAGGCCTCCCTCTTTCTGCCCCCCCTACAATTCCAGAAAATAACAGAAGCCATTAAAAAGCAACAAGGGAATTATCCCCCATCATTTTATTATTTTTCTTCTCACCTTTCCTCTTTCTTTGTTCAGATTCCACCGGTCCCAAAGTCCTTAATTCTTTTGATAATTTGACTTTACCAGAACTTCTCAAAGACATCAAATGATCTCCATTTTCTTGTACTTCAACAGAGCTATATTTTTCAGGAAAAATTTCATCTTCAGCTATATCCATCAGCTTGGATTCATTATCATAATCAGTAGCAGCCCTTTCAACAACTTCCCCTTCCTCAATATCTTCTGTCAATAATTGAAACATGTTCTTGCTATTAAAATCAGTTGGGATTACCTGAGACTGAACCTTTTCAGTACCAACAACCTCCTTATGATTAGCTTATTCATCTTGAAATTTAGTTGCATTAGAATTTCCCCTTTCCTACACATCCTCCTGCATTTTTTCCATCTTATCAACAGGTTTATACACATGTTTAACTTGAGTAGAATTACCATTATTCTTCTATGCATTTTTTAATCTCTTATTTTAAAATTAAACATGAATCCAAGGCCCATACTGTTCTCTGCTTTACTGTTTTAAACCTTCATCTGCCATATCATTTTTCTGCTTCAAACTTTCACTGGATTCATTCACAATTATTTCTTTAACCGGCAAATTGTTAGCTTCTGGACATGAAACTTTATTGTGTCCCACTCTTCCACATTGATAACACAGTGAAGTCAACTTCTCATACTCTACTTTCTGAAATGATATCCATTGCAATCCTTTAATCCAAACTCCCTTAGGGAGTTTCTTTTCCATCTCTATCCGAACACAACATCTTGCATATTCCCTCTTCCTCCATTTGAAAGAATTCCCATCCAATAACATAGGAACTCCAATCATAGAAGCAATCTTAGAAATGTTCTCCTCATCCCAACAACTCAAAGGAAGTCCCAGGGATCGAATCCACACCAGAGAAGTGATACCTTTCAATGATTCCGTAGAGAAAGAGGATGTCCATCTATCTATCCCAATAATATGATTCCCAATATACCAAAGTCCTCCACTTAGTACTTCCTCCATGGATTCATTGTTATTGAAAGAACAAAGAATCCAATTATTTCCCAAAGTAGTAATATGGAAGCTACCAAATTTACTAGACTATATTCTAAGTTCCAGGCTACAAACCGAGTATGGGATATTCTATCCAAGCACCTTGATTACCAGGGATTTCTTTAAGATTTGAGTATTGGCTAAATCTTTTTATGGATTCATCTTCACCGCCTTCCCATCTTCAGACATTTGAGTCGAATTCAAATTATAACTCAACTTAATGACTTGAGTTTTTTGGCACGCTGACGTAAAGCTATTCGTATGAACCAATTTAGCATTCTTATCAATAACAGAACCCGAAACAACAATCCCTTCTTCTTTTTCAAAGGAAACCAAAAGATTTTTATTTATCCGCTCCAGAACATCAGCATCTTGTGATCCTGTAAATTTATTAACCTTCAGCACCACATTTGAAGACGACATAGAGTCGAAAACCTGATTTTCAAAAGAATTATGTTTTTTTTCTTTGTCCTTCACCACAACAATTCGATCTTCAAGAACTCCTTTTCCTTTTCCTTCCATTATAGGCTCTAATCGAAAAGGGGGTCTGAATCCTTCATTGATTATCAGGTTTGAAGATTTCTTTACCGAAACTTGTTCATTCGGATCAATGCGAATCTTGTTGAAATTTTGATCCGATGATTTGAGTGGACCATTACGATGGTGATCAGAAGAAAGATTACCGCCGGCATGCCGCTGCGGGCGATCGGGAGCCACCATTCCACCCGCTGGAACCGACAAAAGAAAAAGCCCCTAAAAAAATTGAAACCAAGAAAGACTTTATCTCACTTTTGAGAATTTGCACTACTCAAAAGTAACTCTCCTTTTTTCTCTAATGTTATTTATTTTGGATATAGAAAATCTAGACATATGAAAAATTAATGCCCGGATGTAAAAACTCTTCTTGCAAAAGAAAAGGGTAAAAATAAGCTAATTGTAATAAGAGCAAATAATAAAAAGTAAAAGTTCTCCTAGGCAGACCTTGCTTCTGAATCATCAGAGCAAGAGCTAGATAATAAGGTATAAAATTTTATTGATATGTTTATATGTTGTAGTTAATAGATGTATATATGTTCTTTATTTTATTTTTTTCATTATAGATATTTTTTAGTGTTGTTTTTGATGTTTTTTGTTTGTAATCATTTTATTTTTTTTTCATGTATAATTTTGTGATTTATCTCTAATCAACACACTTAAATCACATTTCACATTGTATTTGCGTAAGAGAATTAACCACTTCTCTCTAATCACATATTTTTTAAAAAATGCAAAGTTTACCATCCTTTTTCTTAAAATTTTTTGTAAGTGATTATTGACTTCTCTAAATTGTTAAAGGAAGAAAAATTGATGATTATCTCTCTTTCTCTATCACCTTTAGTAGTGTGTTTTCTTTTTGAATCAAAAAATATTTCAAATTAAAAAGTAAACTAAGAAATAGAAATTTGTTTCATCTTCCTAATGTTCTCTATCTCATTTGAATATTTTTATGAATAAATGAATCTATTTTCAATTTTTCTTATTCAAGCTATTTGTCTATATAAGATGGATCAGGTTTTGGTTTGTGGTTTAATCTTCCTTATAAAAAGAAGTGAGTTCCTCTTCTCTTGCATTTGGAAGATAATCTCACAACTGAGAAATTTTAAAGATTTAAAAAGGAAGCAAGTTGGTAAAAATGAAAAGAGGCATAAAATGAGCCCAAAAAGAAAAGATGTGAAATGTCCACCAAAAATTTCAAGATGCACAAAGTGTATCAAAAATTAAAGGATAAGCAAAATTCACCAAAAATTGATAAAGAGAAACAAAATGAGCCCATAATAAGTTAGCTTCCCTTTTCTTCAAGTCTTTAAACCTTAGACAAATCCATGTGCCAATTGATATCATCCACACTTGAATTTGAGAGTCATGATTTATAGTTCATCACTTTCAAAGCTATTCTCTTAATATATATTTCTAAAAATAAGTTTGAAAAGATCATATTTCCTTTCTAATTTATAATATGAATTAGATTTTTATTTAAAAAGGAATTTAACCTATAAGGAGCCTAAGCTAGGATTGATAAAATTCAAATTTCCAACCTTTCTGGATCTTAGTGCGGTCAATTCATTTTTTACTAAGTTTTTTAATAAAATCAAGACGTAAATTTTCCATTTTAAGAAAATTTGTTGAAATTAATTGATTCTTCTTAAACATTACCACCACCTCCACCTGATTAGAGTTTGTATGATCTTTAGTTTATTATATGTGTTTTGTTTTATTTCTTTATGTGTTTCTCTTCATTTTGATAATTTAAAAGGGGGGAATATCTTTGACTGGTTGTATTTGATTTTAAGGTGCATATGTTCTTCTTATATTTGTATTAGTTTATGTGTTGTTTATGTTCTTAAAGTTTTTTTGTTTTTTATTTATTTCTATATAAAAAATTCTTTTTGGATTTCTCCTATCTTTAATATAATTATCTTTGTGAGGGGGAGATTAGAAGACAATATTTTTAATTTTATAAATTTAACCAGTAATCTTTTCCATCATAAAAAATAGAGAGATTATTGCAACTTGATCTCATGAGTTTATATTTTTGATGATAACGAATATTATGGCTCAATCCTTATGTCTACTTGTATTTGCAATATATTTTTGTTTATGTGTGCACTGATTTTTCAAGAACACCATGCTCCATCCAACAAAGATTCAAGGCTCAAGATTGGATAGAATAGGTTATATTGTAAATATTTTTGTAATATTCATTGATGTTTTTTTTTTTATTTCTTAAGTCAAGTCTTATAAAGGTATATCCTAGCTTGGTATCCATGCATACACAAACTGATGTGGAGTGAGATTTAGTCTAAACCAAAAGTTTAATTTTTCAGCAAATTATACTGTATGATTTATATTGTATTATATAATCATCTCATTTAACTAATCATACTAGATGATTTAGATCATTATGGCCAATCAATTATGATTATGAAAAAAATCTTCCAATAATAATATTAAGCAAGATTTTGAATTTTGTATTTTATTCTAATTGTCTTGGATGATATATACCATTCTGAACGATATACAATAATCATGCCTAAATTGATCCTGTGATTAGATAATTAAATCTACTTAATTTTGATATTCTAATCATAATGTATAATCTAGATCACACTATATGATCAATAAACATTATTTTGGTCATCCCATATTTCATCCAGGATGAATTTCATTTTGATTGAACTAATCATTTTGGATAATCTCATAATCATATTGGACGATCTGTTCAAGTACTTAATTAATCATATAATAAAATGTTGATCATAATAAATAAAAGTACTATTTTAAAATAACTGTATAGGACCATCTAAGGATCATATTGTATATTCTTTGATGGAAAAATTAAATTTCAAAGGGTTTTTAAAGCCCTCTACTTAAGCTTTCTCCAAAGACATTGTATGTGTCTTTGGCATTCATTGAGTCTTCATTCTTTTGAAGAAAACTTAAAGAGAGAGCCTTGAAAGGGATAGAAGAAAGGGTAGAGTTTGAGAGGGAGAATATCCTTTTCAGTTTCAAGGGAGTATGGAGGGGGTTTCACATGGTTGCTCAAGAAAGCTTGCATCTTAGTACCATCGGATTAATGGTTTGTCTTAAGAGAAGTTTTGGGAAGAATAATATTTCTTTAGTGTCAAAGGAGCTAGCTAATCCGCCTCACCAGGTAAGGTGAAAGTGATTCATAGTTCTCTGTCTGTGAAAGGATTTGTGGTCCTCTATTATCTTCTAGAGGAAGAAAAAGGATTATGGTACTCCACTGCACCAGGGAAGGTTAAAGTGATTTTATAAGGGCTTCTTTACTTAGTTGTGGGGGCTAAATAAGAGTCACTAATAGTTACTACAATACTTGGAATTGGAGCTTCTGGGAGTGAATGTAGGTCAGGTTGACCGAACCACTATAAATCTCTTGTGTGTTTGTTCTTTGTTTTATTTTTATGCACTTTATTTTCTACATTTATTTTTAGTTCTAACAGCTTGGTTGAAAATCTATGATTGATATTACATTGTATTGATAATATATTTTTAGGTGTTGACACTTATCTTATTGGGTCTTTTCTATTTGTAGAGTAAGTTTATTACATTTTGAAAAATACCTACTAAAGTTCTCATGTTTGTAATAGTTCTTTTTTACCTTGAGTTGTTTATCATTTTAAGTATGTTTGTCCTATGCCTTACATGTTTCTATTGTTTATTTTTCTTCATAATGTTTTTTCTCTTTTTGTGATGCCAAAATAGGGAGTAATATTTTGTTGTTTGTTGTTGTTATTAGTTGCTTATTTTGTTGTTTGTTATTATTATTATTATTATTATTTGCATTATTGTTTAAAAATAAAAAAGGTTTTTACACTCCTTTTTCTTAGAATTAATTTTTATATAAGGGGGAAGTTTAGAGGAAAGAAACGTTTTTGAAAATCTAAAAACAATAATTTTTTCCATCATAAAAAGGGGGGAGATTATTGCAAACCTAATTCAAACACTATGATTTTGATGATAACATACATTATTGTGTCTGTTATTGCTTTCTCTAATTTTTGAGATATTTTTATTTTGTGTTTGTGTGCACTAACGTTTCAAGAAATCAGTTTAACATTCACTTGCAATTCTGATCAGCTCAAGACTACCTAGACTAGGGTTATAGTTGGTTTGCATTTTATTATATATTTTCTCCTTTCTTGAGTCATATTATGTAATAGGGTGGATATCGTTGCTGAGTGACCTTGCACACATATAGGGGAGATGTAAAAAATGCTTTTAAAAGAGTTTTTTAAGTAATTCAAACTGTACGATCTTGGTTTCATACTGTATGAAGTAATTTGTACTGTGCGATTTAAACTAGAATGGTATGATGTTTTTCTCTGTCTAAAACCTAACCACCTGAGGTTAAGAAAGATACTAATTTTGGATTAAATGTAACTTACGATTTGGTTCGTTCTATATGCCCTAACTAAAATCTTTCTTAATTACTTCTATAATATCATATAATTAAATCATGGATAACTATTGTGATTGATCATATTATTTGATATATTTCCTACAATGTGATTACTTGTGTATAAAATTCATCGTCCTACAGATCAATCCAAACAAAATCCATGATTTTTGTACTGATCGTACTGTATAATGTCCATAGTGCTGGATAATCACCTGTGTTTGAAGTTGGCCATCCCATGGATTATCCTAAATAAATAGAAGGAATTTCTACCTATCGTACTGTCCGTTGTCTTATAAAATTGAATAGTTTGTTTGAACGATATTTCTTAATGAGTTTGAATTGAACTGATCATACCATATAATATGTGTATCCCACTTTACAAATAGAAGGCATATGCCTTAAAATATAAGGTTTTTTTTAAGCCTACTATTTAATGATTTATAATATTATTATGAGAAATCTTTTACTATGGAGTTGATCTGAGGGTGAGCTTAGATAAGGAAGAGAGAGGGCTTAGGAGAGTGAAATCCTTATGAGGGGGAGTTATGAGGGATTTATAGAGGTTTCTCCATTCAAGGTTTCCACCATCTTCTTCAAGTTACTTTCTAGTTCCTTGGTGGTTATGGGGGAGATCTTTATTAGCATCAGATCTAGGTTCTCTACCTTCACCAAGAGGGTGAAAAAGGATTCCATGTTTATCTGCCTACTCCAAGTGGGAGTAAAAAGATTCCAGGGTTCTTTGCCAATACTAGGAGGGAGTAAAAGGATTCCAAGGTTCTCTGCCTACTCTAGGATGGAGTAAAAGGATTCAAGGCATTCTACGTCATTAGGTTAGTGGTTAAATTTTATAAGGGCTTATCCGCTTTACTGTGGGTGCAAAAGAAGAGACACTACTTTTAGTGCAATACCTGAAAATAAGATTTCCAGGAAGGTGATGCAGGTCAAGTTGACTGAACCACTATAAATCTGGTGTATTCTTTATAGTTACTTTTGTGCATTTAATTTCTACATTATTCTTTGATTTATTTTATTGTTGAAATCTCTAATTTTTGTTATTGTGAAATTACTGTTGCTTCCACATAAATTATTTATTTTAAAATATTCAAAAATATTTCAAAAAAGATTTTCTTTTTCATTAAAGAAATTTTTAAATAAATAATTTATCCCCCTTTCTTGGTTAGCCTCGGGCTAGTTCATTAAGGTTTAACAACCCACAAACTTTTAAACTCGTATATATACTTTTTAGCAATCACTTGACTATCACATGTGGATATTAGTACAAGAAGGTTATACTAGACCTAATAGAATAGTTGATGACTTTAGAATTGAAATAATATTTACTTAATGGACTTTAAAAGAAAGAATTATCACAGTTAAATACAAAATGTTTAAACTATTTTTTTTGTGCTTTGAAATATGAGGATTATATGTGTTTCTACTTGAAATACTGGAAAGGAAATATTGGAAAGACTTTGCATAACTTATGAATGAACAAATGAGGCATAATAATCTAGGTTGAATATTTTAGTACATGTCTATGAACTATTTTACATGAAACCAAACAAGTGAATATCTGATATGTATACAAGGTTTACTTAGATTGTTACCTCATTACATGCTTTATATAAAGAACTTATAAATTTAGAAAAAGTTAATAAAATTTTACATTGTTTACCTACGACTTTTGATGCAAAGATAACTATCATAACTAATTCTAAAGATCTGAATGTATATTATATTGACAATCTGCCTGGATCTCTTATTGCTTATAAGCAATGAGTGAATCAAAGATAGATTAATATAGGTGAAAAAAGGAAAGTGAGAAATATATCATTGAAAGTTAATGATTCAGATAGTGATCAATTTGTCCTAGAGAATGAAGAAGATATTGCACTTATAGCTGAAAGTTCGTTAGGGATGTTAGGCCCTATGAACTAGTCCCGAGGCTAACCAAGAGGGGGGGTGAATTGGTATTTTTAAAAATTCTTTAAAACCATGAATAAATATTAAAAACCAAAATCACCATGGAAAAAACAAGTGCGGAAGAAATAAAAAGATAACAAGGGTTTATAGTGATTCGGTCAAGTTGACCTACATCCACTCCCCGGAGGCGCCCTCCGAGTATTGCACTACCAATGTTGTTAAGAGAGTTGCTATTAGCTTTTTTTACATTCTTGCAACTTATATAGTTTTGATTATTCCAAATATTATTGTTTTATGTGTAGTTATCTCCTAACATTTTTTGGAAGATTTGTTTTTGCTCTTGTGTGTACTAACATTTCAGAAAAATTGAACTCCAAACTATGAAGACTTCAAATTGAATTCAACATACAATCATTTGCAAATTGAAGCTTTAAAATATTTTTTTTAATTGAGAGGGAGTGATTGTAATTGAGTGAATAAAAACACAAACACACACACTTAAGGAGATCTTACAAAATTTGTACTGATCGTACGGGATGAACTTAATTCATACGGGACGATCAGGTCAGTTATCTCCTCGTAGGAGCAATGGATTGAACAGGAGTTGAGGAAAATTTTCCAAGTCCTGATCGTCCCGGACGACATTATTTTCGTCCCAGGACGAGTTAGGCTCTGTAAAAATTTTGTTCAAATGAAATCTATAATCGTGCCAGGGCGACTTGGGCTCTATAAAAATTTCATCCAGACGAAATCCAAATCGTCCCAGGACGAATTCTTTTCTGTAAAAATTTTGTTCAGACTAAATTCATTATCATGCGAGGACGAGTTGCCTCTCTGTAAAAATTTTGTCCGAACGAAGTCCTGTTCGTCCCAGGATGATGTGAACCGACTTACCACAGTTGGTTATGTCTTACAGTTATTAGGGAACCGACCTATGGTATAACTGATAGTACCGGACGAACCTAGTTCGTACGGGATGATGATCATGTATGAACATAGTTCGTACCAATATATATCAAGATCATTTCTAACACTTTAAGTAAAATCGTCTAGGATGATCCACGATCGTACAGGATGATCTATTTCGTGTTGACTTGAAAATTTTGTAGTTTTGGACGGTTTTTCTTGTCTCTCCTATATATAGTCCAGTTTAGACTGCCACCAAATCTTTTTTTCATTTGATCTTCATGCCTATTGAAAGAAGAGTCAAG
>NW_021319524.1:26335-49240 GCF_001605985.2 Dendrobium catenatum | reverse complement strand
ATGAGATGATGTGTCTCAAAGCCAGATTGGGTTTCCTCTTATGACCCGGATCACAAATTGTAGTTAAATGATCAGTGTATCGAAAGATTAGATCAGTAGCATTAAAACATCTATTAGCCATGATGTAAAAGGTGCTAAGAGAAAGTAATGGGGTGATGTGGATTCGGTCCCCGACTTTTGGATTTATGGAGGTGTGAAGAACATGTTGGATTGTCCTAGCATCTTTGACTAAAGAGCTAATCTCTCCAAAATGAAAGAGAGAGTTGGTTTGGCATAAAAAATGATTTGCAGCGGACCAATTGAAGTTTGGATCAGAGACAGTTAAATGCAGCTTATCCCCGGTGGTGGATAGCTGCAGGAGTTCAGCACAGTATTGATATGTGATCTCGACCAGGCGTTGATTTACATAGGAGGTTAGGGCTGTGTAGGCATCATTTATCCGGAGATTTGCAAAAAATTAAAACAGAAGTTTAGAGGCAAAACGGACTTCTAGAGTTAGAATGAAGCAGAGAGAAGTGTGAGCGAAGAGATTTAGTACCGGATATGAAAGGTAGGCAGGATTGATTATCCTGGAGAGAGTAATGCTGCATTCTTTATAGAAATAATAAGCTGCTTGATCTTCAGCTTCCCGAAATCGAGGGTCCAGAGTGGCCCTCGAGGAGCTCCCAGAAGCTTGACGGACTCGCTTTCCTCCAGCCATATTAAGAAATTAGTAAGTAAGCAGGAGAGGAGAAGAGGTTTGAGGTGAGAAAACATGGTTGGAATGCTCTGAATTTAAAGAAACGTCCACATCGTCCAGGACGATCGCAAAATCATCCAGAACGATTTGGTTCAATAATTTCATATAGGCCGATTGATCAAAAAGGCAGTCCGATAGTCCGGGCCGATCAGATATCGGCCAGGACGATTAGAGATTGGCGATCGTCCCGAGTCAAGCCGGACGACCGTTGAAAAAGTAGATCATCCGGGCCGATTAGGTGTATCTTCCAGGATGATGCACAATAATTAATCATACCGGCCGAAGTTAAAACATTTTAAATCTGTGCCATGTGTATCGTCCAGGACGAACAGTGGATTGACTAGGATAATTATCTAATAATGGATGATCCGGGGTCGATTTTAAGGATTTAAATGACTGACACATGGATCGTCCTGGATGATCTAGTGTATCGACCAGGGTGATGACCATAAATGCATCGGCCAGGTTGAAAATTATATCGGCCAAGACAATCAAGATGATTTTAGTAGAGTTCGATCGGATTATCCAGGATGATAAGGTATCGTCCGGGACGATGCGTTACAGAAGGCTTAGAAAAGCTCAGCAGATGAAATTTTGAAAAGAAATTATCATATCGTCCATGATGATAGAGGTATCGGCCAGGATGATGTGACAAGAATTTAAAAACCAAGGAAAGATGAAGATGATCATAGAAAGCCCCAAACAAATAAATAAAACAAAAAATTAAAAAGTTAACAAACATCAAAAAACTAAAAACAATCAAAGGAATTTTTTTTTAATTTTTTTTATTATTTTTTGTTTAGCAAAGCATCCATATGACAAATTTCTCAAAACATTAAATTTTAGAGATTCAAAAAATCAATGAGTTAACAATGTCATAATCTGAAAATGGTAGAATATCCGATCCTGTTAATCCCTAGTTCAAATTTCTTTCAGGGTAAAAATTATCTTTTGAAAATAAAAAGCTTAACTCAGAATAACTTAGTTGGGTAGAAAGAAGATCAGTTTAAAACTTGGTTATAATGATAAATATCTCATAGATAATATACCAAAGTAATTTGTCTCAATCATGGAATTTGAAATCAAGCCTTTGAAAATATCAAATAACCCATGAGTTCTTCTAAGTTTTAAACGATTTGAAAAGAGAGGATAGCTTGCTTTTAGTGGGCTTATTTTATTCCTCTTATCACTTTGATTTGCTCTTTAAGCATCTTTTGATTTTTGATACACTTTTGTGTATACTCTTTTTATTCCAATTTAGTGTCTAAGCCACTTCCCCCTTTTTTTATTTTTGCAAGCTAAATTCTCTTTTACAATCTCCTAAAAATGATTCTTAGTTGTGAGTATATCCTCCAGATATTATAGAATAGAAGCTCTCTCTCTAACATAGGGAAGAACTAGTCACAAAACACAATCAAAATCACATGATATGTGCATGACAAGATTTCAATTAACTCGAAAGATATATAAAAACTTTGGACATTATATATATAGGATAGATTATTGTATCAAGATAAAAAAGAAATCTTAATTTCAAAAACCACTTGTTAAAATGAGCTAGACTTTTATTTTAGAAAAGAACAATTAAACCTACTAAAAGAGGTTAAAAGGAGGGAAAACATCAACGGTGTTTCTCCCTTTAACTGATGTAGAGATGCTAATCATTGGCATAAAATCTCAAAATCTAAAAGCTTGAAAAATCATCATATAGAAAACCAGAATAAAAAAAAAATCAAATAACTAAAATAACAAAATACTAGTACAAAAAACAAAACCAACATTAAACAATAATAACATTTCAAGAATTTATGAAGCATCAAGTTTAAGCAGTTATGAGCTGCAAGCCTCCGTTTGTCCATGTATCCTATGCTCTCATGAGGTCTTTGGTGAGAGCAATCTTGTAAGAATCAACAACTGTCAAGTTTAGGAACCCAAATAGGTTTGGGTCCCTTCTCATGAAAATTAGATTGTAATACATGTGTGCTATACTGTGAATTTTGCAATTTTGGTTTCCACACCCAATGTATACTATGGTGAATAGTGCAAGTGTGTGAGATGTGTCCTAGCATGCCACATGAAAAACATCTAACACTAGGAAAAGGATTTCTTAAATGGTTTGGATTGTAATGCCTCTTCCTAGGTCTTGGCTTTAAATCAGAAGTAGGTGTCATCCAATTTCTCTTAATTAAGTCCAATTCATCTTTAAGCCACAAGTTAGTATCTTCTAAAGTATTATTATCAATCCTCAAGTTGCGCTCTATTTCTTTAGATTTCTTCAAATCAGATTTTAGTGAGGTGTGTGAAACTTTTAATGCATCATGCTCATTAATTAATTTCGAATGCTTTTTGTTTAAACCATCAAATTCATCAAGTAGAGCCATGTGATTTGAATCAATTATAGAAAGATCTTTGAGAATAATTTCATGCACATTTTGTAAATTTAAAAGTTCCAACTTCAAACTAGCATGAGTTTTCTTAAGTTTTTTGTATGATGCATGAATTTTCTCAAAAATTGTGAACAATTGATCATAAGTTGGTTTACATACCTCTTCTTCGTCACTTTGATAAATATGATCTTCCGTCATTAAGCACAAATTTATTATTTCTTCTTCAGGTTCAGTCTTCGATGAATCACTTGCAGAATCCGCCCAAAATGCCTTTTGAGGTCTCTTTTTGTCCTTCCTGAGCTTGGGTTTTTCCCCGCCCTTTTCTTTGCTTGTGTGATCTTGAAGTGTAGGACAATCCGCCCTGATATGCCCAGGCTTCCTCCATTTTAAGCAAACAACATTAGAAGATCTTTTAGAATATTTATTATCCTTACCATTTCTCCAACTTTGATGATGTTTGTGTTTCTTTCATAGAAAGTTTTTGAATTGCCTTGTGATTAAGGAAAAATCATCGCTTTCAGACCCGGAAGAGTCAGAGTCTGATTTATTCACTTTCAGTGCCACTATTTTCTCTTTCATTTTCTTACCTGCATCAAGATTTCTTTAATTCACTCCTTGCTCGTAAGCAATGAGTGAGCCAAGTAAGTTATCAATCGAATAGGTTTTTAAATCCTTAGATTCAGTTATAGCAGTGATTTTAGCATCAAAAGAGGAAGGTAAGCATCGTAAGATTTTGTTTACTTTTTTATAGTTTGAAAGTTCTCTTCCTAGGGAATGCAAAGAAGTTATAATTTGAGTAAACCGTGTATACATATCAGAAATTGATTAAGAAGGTTTCATACAAAAAATTTTGTAGTCATGCAAGAGAGCATTCAAACGAGATTGTTTCACTTCATTGGTTCCTTCATAAGTAATGCACAACCTATCCCAAATCTCTTTTCCAATAGAGCAAGTAGAAACACGTATGTAATCCTCAGAATTTAATGCACATAAAAAACAATTCAAACACTTCGCATTCAATTGAGCTAAATCTCTTTCATCGGTAGTCCATTCAGTAAAAGCAACTTTAGTTTTAATTCTGTTAATTTCATGAGTAGGTGAAGAATATCCTTCTTTAATAAGCATCTACATGCGATAGTCAGTTGATTGCAAAAAAGTAGACATGCGAGTTTTCCAAAAATCAAAAGGACGATTGTAAAATAAGGGAGGTCGTGTAATAGAATTTCCTTCAGTTGTATTACGATTCCCAAAGTTAGCCATGGATCAAAATTTAAAAAGTTTTCAAACTTTGTTTTTATGAATCCCTCTTTGATACCACTTGAAAGTTCGTTAGGGATGTTAGGCCATATGAACTAGTCCCGAGGCTAACCAAGAGATGGGGTGAATTGGTATTTTTAAAAATTCTTTAAAACCAAGAACAAATATTACAAACCAAAATCACTACGAAAAAAATAAGTGTGGAAAATTAAAGTGCGGAAGCAGTAAAAAGAATACAAGGGTTTATAGTGGCTCGGTCAACTTGACCTACGTCCACTCCTCGGAGGCGCCCTCCGAGTATTGCACTACCAACGTGACTCTTCTTTAGCCCCCACAGCTAGGCGGAGAAGCCCTTACAAAAACACCTCCTTTTTGCCACACCCTGCAAGGCAAAGAACCCAACTCCTTTTGCTTCCTCCTGAAGCAGGCAGAGAACCATGATCACTTGCTGAAACTTACCTCTCTCAACCCTTCCAAGGACAAGAAACTTTAGGAAAGAAGAAGTGGAATAATAATTGGACAAACCCTTGTGAACCCCCTCACAAGCTCCCCTTCATAAGCTCCCCCTCACAAGGTCCTCTCTCTCTTTCTCCCTCTCTCTCTCTCTCCTTTAAGTTTTCTCAGGTCAAGACAGCAGCCAAGAATGTTAAAAAATGTTGAACAAGAGATCTTAAATAGAAGAGCTTCAAAGGAGCTCATTAATTGCAAGTTGCCGACTTTATCATCCAGGACGATATGGAAATCGTCTTGGCCGATCAATACAAATCTCATAAGATCGGCCAGAGCATCGCCCTGAATGCAAACTGGATGATTGAAAATTTGCTTGATCGCCCTGGACGATCTCAAGATCATCCCGGTCGATCAGTTCAAATAAGAGGAAAACTGTCTAGAGCATCGTCCTGAATTTGAGCTAGCTGATATTTATCGTCCAGGAGCAACCAAGGGTTTTTGAATGGATCGTCCAGGCCGATCTTGCGATCGTCCAGGGAGATGTGATCGTATCAATCATCCTTAATTACTTCCATGATTTCCGGATCAATTTAGGCATAATTTATACAATATCGTCCAGGCCGATAAAAGAATCGTCCCAGCGGATTTTCAAAAATACAGAATACCTAAATTGATCATAGCTGCAATTTCTTTCTGTATCGAGCATATCGTCCTGGCTGATACAGGTATCATCCAGGCCGATCAGTTAATTATGGCTACCTTAGCTAATAAATTATGATTAGATCTTCTGTTTTGAACTCGATCATATAGGATGATATAAATATCATCCGGGATGATGTGAGTAAAAACACAAGTTCTAAATCTCTCAAGTGTGTGTGTAGGGTTACTTAACATCAGTCACTTTAAACAATTACAATTGACTCAAGAAAGAAAAAAGAAAATTACAGACTAACTCAACCCTAATCTACCCAGTCTTGAGTTGATTCTGATTTCCGTCCTATCTTTGAATACTGAAAATGTCAGTAGTAAAGGAAGTCGTAGTGAAACAATATTTGTTTGATATCATCAAAATCATAATCCAAAAAATAGGTTTGTAACAATTAAGCAATTCAAAAAATTTCTTAAGAGAAAATAACGATGACATCAGTATTAAAATAAAGGTAAGTTCAATAAGAATCCAAAAGTTTCTAATGATGTCATTTATTATAAAGGTAGAAAACCTAGACATAAAGATTAAATGCCCAATCTCAAAGCTAATCCAAATAAGGAGAAGGTTGAGGAGAAAACTAACATTAGGATGAGAAATAAAAGAATGTAGAGAGTTTTCTAAGCTGACTCAGCTTCAAACTCTTCAAAAATAGAAGTAGAAGAGGAGGTTACAAATTTATGCTTAATGGCAGATCAACTTAGTCATTTAGATTAAAAGGAGGTATGTGACCTATCATATAATAAATTATTTGAAGTTTCTGAGAAAATTCATAATGCATATAGGACACTTAAAAAATAGCATGATAATCTTATTATCGAGTATTTGAACTTACAAAAAGAGCATGGAAATCTTAAGAATGATGATATAAACATATATAACAGTCACATGGCTTGGCTAGATGAATTTGATGATTTGAACAAGAAGCATAAACTTTTGAAAACATCTTATATTGAGCTTGAAAATGGTTTTAAAGTATTTATGGGTGAATCTGATCAAACAGAACATGATTTGAAGATTAAAAATTCAATTTTGGAAAATATAAACTTATATTTTTAAATAAAATTGAATGCTTTTAAAGAAAATAAGTCAGCTCCTACACTTGAACAATTTTACAATCCTAACCAAAAGCATACAAGTTTAAAACCTAGGAAAATATATTATAGCTCATATATATTAGTAAATAATTTTCCTGGTGTAAAATGTTTTTCATGTGAAATGTTGGGGCATATTTCCCACACTTTCACTGTTCATAATAGAGCATATTTAGTGTGGAGATCTAAGATGCATCAATCATAACATATTAAATGTGCATCAAGATTATCATTATTAAGAGGTGAAACCAAATTTATTTGGGTTCCCAAGTCCAATGTTTGATAATTTTATATAAACGCTCTCATACAAGCCGTCGTGAGAGCATTTAGTACTTGGATAAATTTATTAAAAACATATGACTGAAGATAAAAATTAATTAATGTTGATGTAGGCCAGGACTAGACGCAAAGTGATACTTGGAGATAATACCATTAAGAGAGTGGTAGGTTTATGTAAGATTGGTAACACGGAGAATTTTTTGATTGAAAATGTATTTATGGTAGAAGGCTTATAATATAACTTGCTAAGTATTAGTTAGCTTTGTGATAAGAGTTTTAACATAAATTTTTTTCCTAAAAGCTACATTATAAAATAAAATGGAGTTGATGTGTTTCTTGTAGATAGGGTAAATAATGTTTACAAGTTTGATTTAAATTGTGTTAAATCTTCTAATACATTTTTCCTAAAAACTATTAATCATAAGTCTTGGTTATGACATAGAAGACTTTATCATGCAAGCATGAAAAATCTTAGGAAGGTTACCCTAAAGGAATTGGTTAAAGGCATAACCAAATTGTACTTTACTAAGGATCACCTGTGTGATGCGTGTCAATTAGGGAAAGAAGTCAAGTCCTTCTTTCATTTAATTAAAGATTGAACTAGAAAACCCTTAGAGGTCCTTCACATGGATCTTTTTGGACCTATTAGCAATTTAAGTATAGGATGAAAAATTTTTGGGTATATGATTGTTGATGATTATTCTAGATTTACTTGGATTAGATTCTTATCACATAAGAGTGAATCATTTGATGAGTTTAGCTATTTTTCTACTTGGATTCAAAGGAAACTGGATTGTAAAATTCTTATAATTCATAGTGACCACGTTGGGGTATCTGACAATAAAAAATTTGAATTATTTTGTAAAATGGAAGAGATTGATCACAACTTTCAGCTTTTTTTTTTTTGAAGAAATTCTCAAGGCAATTTTATTATTAAAAAAACAAAGACCTAAGTGAAATGAAACCTATCACATTCCTTCTTCAACACTTTGTAAAAAAGAAGATGAACGTTATTGTTAACCAAACTATCCCAAACAAAATCACCAGAACAAGCATAGTTAGCACAACAATTGGCTAACTTATTACACACCCTATTCACAAATTGAGTAATAACTTTTATTGAAATTTCTAAGAAAGAAAAAATCATCTAGACTTGAACTATTTCCTTCAGTTTTTCCTTCCTTCATGACATTCTGGATTTGCTTCATAACATTATAATTATCCCCTTCGATAATGATTCCTTTTGCTTCATACATCCATTCTTGAACTACCTTCCTCAAGGCAATGATAGTTTTCATCTCCAAAGTCGTGATGTCCCCATATAAACATTTGAAACCAAATGAAAACATAAATTTTGTCGTTGCTATCTCTAATTATTCCTCCTACACTAGCAATATAATCCTTATTAAGAAATGCATCCACATTTAGTTTGATCCATTCAGTTGGAGGGGGATTCTAAGAGGAAGAAAATAGCCATAGCTGATTAGATTCCCAGTTGACTGAAATTAGATCATGGCTGAATGAAGATGAGGCAAAACTAATAGCATTAGCTGCTATTACATGAAGCCCATCCTTCTTATTTCCATGCACTAGCTTATTTCTACTTTTCCAAGAAAAGAAGATAGTTGAACAATACAAATTACCCATGAAAGGATTTGATTTTGACAAATCCGCCAGCTCCATATAACAATTCTTCAAATCAGATATAATAGTGATCCTGAAACCCCATTTATTAAAGATATTTATTACTTCTCTAAAGAAAAAATTGTGGACTACTATGTGCTCTGCTTCCTCGATTGTACTGCAACCTATCAGACAATCATTTTGATTGATAAGTCTACTATACATCAAGATTTCATTTGAAGGGATTGCCTTGTGAATCAATCTCCACTAAAAAATTTCCACCCTTGTTCTTAATTTCAAATTCCTTATCCATCTCCATTTGCGATCCTCTTCTTCATATTTGTTGCTTTGCTCTAAAATTAAGGCTGCCAGTGTCTTTCCAGAAATCTAGTACAGAATTTTCATTTCATTATTTTAAATTTCAGCATTAATCGGGTTAGAGCTAATTAATTCTACCAGCTCTTTTCCAAATTCCTACTATAGATTAAGGATATTCTAACTTCCCTCCTGAATAAAAAACTTCAAAAAAACGTTGTTCTTCTTGTAAATCAGCTACATAGGTTGGCCATTTGTCAATACATTTATCAAGGATCCAAATATCCTTTGTTGTATGAATGCTCTTCCCATCCAAGAACTTCCATCTCACTATTTACTGTAGAAATTTAGCTCCATTTGTATTGATCTTCCAAGTAGGTGATACTCCTTTTCCGGCTTCAGAATTCCAGAGCTCTGTCCCATATTTTGCAGTTAAAATTCTACTTAGCAATGAAGATGGATTGGATAACAGATTCCATACAAATTTAGCTCTCCAAGGACCTATTTTATCAGAAGCTGATGTTACTCGTTGACCTCCTAGTTTTTTTTGTTTACATAGAGTTTCCCAATCTACATAATGGATACCCTTACTCCTATCTTGTTTCATCCAAAGAAAATATCTACTCAACTTGTCTAGTTCTTTCAGCATTCCCATTGAAACCAAAGAATGAGTAGGAAGGAAAATAGGAATTATTAAGAATGAGGACTTGATTAGTTGAAGCTTACCAGACAAAGTAATGAATCAATTTCCCCATATATTAAGCTTATCATAAGCTTTTTCCAGCACACCTAAAAAATCTGAAGCTGTAAGTTTTCTCAATGCCATTCTAACACCAAGATAAGTTGGCTCATTAACTACTTTAATTCCCAGGAGTTTAGATAATGCCTTGAATTTACTTCTTCTCACAGAATTTCTCGAAAGAAATGAGGATTTCTATACATTTATTCTTTGTCCAGTCCAGCTACTATAATTCTTCATAATATTCTTAATCTTCTTTGCATTCCCTCAGTTTGCTTCAAAAAAATACAATAATGTCATCAGCATACTATAGATGAGAAACTTTATCTACAATTGGGACAACCTTGACTCTAATCTTAGCACCTTTCTGATTGAACACTTCAGTTAACAATTGAGAGTACATGATAAACAAATTAGGGGATAAAAGACATCCCTGCCTAAAACCACACTTTTCCCGAATCCACTTAGTATTTAAACCATTAATTATAATGGAATACTTAGTTTCCACCACACATTGTAGAAGTAAATTCAAGAATGTCGATGGGAAATCGTATTGCTCTAACACCTGCCTCAAGGTTTCCCACCCCATACTATCATATGTCTGCTCCATGTCCACCTTGATAGCCATCATGCCTTTTTTGTGCATTAGAAAATCTAAATTTATTGATAATTTCTTGTGTGAGCAAGATATTATAAAAAATGGATCTCCCCCTAATGAAGGCAACTTGATTTTTTGAAATCATTTTGGGAATAAAGCAAACTAGCCGATTTACTAACATTCTTGCAACTATCTTGTAAATGGAATTGCATAGATTAATAGGTCCATAATTAGAGGGTGTCAGTGGATTCTTAAACTTGGTGATGAGAACAACAGAAGTTTCCCTCCACTACTCACACATAACTCTTGAATTAATAAATTGATATATGGCCTTCTAAACTTCATTCTTAATTATAGACCTGTAGAATTTTATGAAGGAGTAAGATATAATGTCTACACCAACTGATATATTACTTTCCAATTGATTGATGACAGTCTCCAACTCTTCCTAAGCAAATTCTAACTTGAACCGATTTCTATCTTCCTCATCCAGAGCTCCACTAAGCTTCGGCCATCCAGCAAGCGAACACCTCCTAACTTTCCACTTCTCTTTGAAATACTCAAAATTTTTTTTTTTTCAATTTTTCTTTGCTCTCAGTCATTCTTCATTCGGGATCTTTAATTTTTTAATGTAGTTGTTGTTACGCCTTGCTGAAGCAACAAAGTGGAAATATTCTGAGTTTGAATTACTATCTTTAATCCACTTAACATTTGCTCTTTGTCTCCAACAAGAGCTAAGCCTTCCCAATGTAGAATTTAACTCCTTTACCTTGAATCGTAGCAAACAAACTTTCTCATCTGATAAACCTCCTGAATTAGCCTCTTCATCTTGCAGCCCGATAATCTTTCCCTTCAATTTTTCCTTCAGAATTTTAAGATTTGAATGCTTGGCTATGATCCAATGGAATAATGCCTTAAGTACTCTTCTAAATTTAAGGTTCCGTACCTGAACGCCATCCCTTCAGCTGATTTTGACCAAGAGTTAGCTATAATACTTCTAGATACTGGGAAAGAGGTCCATATTTCTTCAAACTGCATTTTTTTAGATCTCCGGTATCCTGAAGTAAAAACTTTTATCACTATTGGGCAGTGATCTGAAGCAATTCTACCCAGATGGCGAACCACTACTAGTTTTATAACCTTCAATGCTGCTGAATATAAGAGACATCGATCCAGCCTTTCTAAGATGCGTGCTCCCCCCTTCTTGTTATTGCACCATGTAAATTTAGGACCAACTATCCCAATGTCATGGAAATTGCAGCTATTCATAAACATTTACATATCTTGAGGTCCTTGAGAGAAAACAAACCTCTTACCTCTCTTATTCCCCTCTTGAGATAATATGCAGTTGATGTCTCCTCCCAAAATGAATGAAAGATTGGTATTCGAAAAGGTTTGTAGTATCTCCCATAGTTGTCTTCTCTTGTAGATATCTTTGCTTCCGTATATTGTGGCTATTAGCCACTCACCTTTATTTTGCATTTTAAATGATCCAACTATGACTTGAGTTGAAGCATGAAGCACTGTGAATGTACAAATGCTGGTTTTCCAACAGATCACTATTCCTCCTTAAAGACCTTCAGCTAGGACACAAAAGAAATCCCAACTATTTTGGATCAGTTTGTTGACTTCAATTCTATCAAAAGATGGAACCTTCATTTCTACTAACCCAAAATAGAAGGTATCAAATTCTTTTACAAACTCCCTTAAGTAGCGAGAGGCTTCTATCTTCTTGCCCCCCCTGCAATTCCAAAAGGCTAGAGATATCATTTGTGTTTAAAAATGGGACTTCTTCCATTCTCAATCTTCTTAGCTGCTTCTCCTTTCATTCTATGAGTTAGTATGTTGTCTTTGCTGAGAGAATTGAGCTCTTTAAGGAGCTTACCTTTGCATTTAATAGAATCAGCCATCAACCTTTCGTTTCTATTTCACCACTTTTCATATTAATGCATTGTATTTCACCTTCCTCTAGCTCTCCTTCCGCTGCTACAGAACTGAGGACTCCCTCCGATTCAACTGTACAAAGGTTAAGAATGCAAATTTATTCTTTTCATCAGCTGGATATTAAATCAATGAAATGATTCCAAAAATCTCAGTGCTTCAGTAATCACATTGTATTCTTTGGAAACATCCTGTACAACCGCATCCTGTCTGCTTACAACATCTACTGAAATGCCTTCAATCTCCTCAGCTAACCCTGCCTCCTCTGTATTTTGAACTGGAAAATCTTCAACATCTTTATCAGTTAGGTGAGATGATTTTTCAGAAAATTTTTGACTGAACACTACTCTTGTTTTCCTGAATTTGTCAATCTTCTGATTGGCATTACCCATTACAGGAAACACCTTCTTTCTTCTTCTCATATTTTTGACAATAATCCAAGGCCCATATGCCTTGTCTGAATCTCCTTCCAGCTGAGGTGGTTGGGACTGCTTTCACACTACTGAATTGTTTTCAAAAGCTTCATGACTCCCAACCATTCCATCTTTGCATTTATCAACAAAGTGACCTACCTTTCCACACTTGAAACAAAACATGGACACTTTCTCATACTATACCTTCTGAAAGAAGCGGCCACATGATCCTTCCACCCAAAAACCGGTTGGAAACTATTGATCTAGAACCATATGAATGCAGACTCTATCATACTCCCTCTTGCTCCATTGAAACATATTCCTTTCAATCCAAAGTGTCTGTCCTATTTTAGATGCAATTCTGGCCACATTATCTTCATCCCAACAAATTGAAGGGATGTGTGGAAATTTGACCCAAATTGGAGATATTAATCCTTTCAATGATGAAGGAGAAAATAGGGGAGACCCCTATCTATTCCCACTATATGTCCATTGACATACGAAGGCCCTCCTTCTAAAACCTTGTCTACGGTTTCAATAACATAGAAGGAAGAAAGAATCCATCCAAGTCTGAGAGAAGTAATATGAAACCTCCCAAACATACTCCATTGTCGATGAAGCTCTCTAGAAATCACATTGACTGGGGCATTCTTTCTTAAAACCTTCATAACCATATATATATGTAGTTTCTCAGCGTTCGTCTTAATACATGATTCATTAAGTTTGATTGTTCTTCCATCTTCGGACAGAAAGGATTCATCGCTTGATAAGTTGACTTTGATGTTGGGTTTCGTGGCCCATGAATTAAGAGCATTTTGTCCTTGCATCTTATCAAAAATTTCTTTAATGATTCCTTCCTCAGCATTATCACGAACATCTGAAGTGTTCTCCATCAATTTATGCGAAAAGGATTCGCCATTCTCCAAAAACAAAGATTTAGTAACATTGTTACTAAACCTGTTCACAATTAGTTTCATGCTCGAAGAAGAAGATGCTTCTCTGTCGTTTATATTCGATGTATAACCACTATCTTGATGAGAATTCTTAGCCGGAGCTTGAATCACAATAACTTTAGCTTTTCCTAGAATAGGGGGAGATTTTTTTATAACTTCATATGAAGGCTCATTGATTTTTAAAGGCTCTTCTTTGAAAGTTTTTTTTGAGCCATCAGAATAGCCAAAGGTTGAAGATGGATGACCAGGAGGTATTTGACGATCAGCGAAAAACGCCGCTGCTTCCTCCATCATCGGCGGCTAACCTGTCAAAATTTCGAAACAAAGAATCTGAAATAAAACTGAACTTTCTCTCTCTACTTTCTCTTACTTTTCAGCTCTTAGGATCCTCAATAGAATGGGATTATTGAAAGAAAGAATATAATTTTGGTAGAAGCTGCTAGATATATGTTGGCTAAATATTCACTTCCTAAATATCTTTTAGCTGAAGTGATTTATATAGACTGTTACTTTCTGAATAAGGTGAACATTAGATCTAAGTTGATTAAGACACCCTATGAACATCTTAAGTGTAGGACACCCAACATCTCACATTTATATGTCTTTGGATGTAAAGTGTTCATTCATAACAATGACAAAACTCTTTTAGGAAAATTTGATTCAAAATCCAATGAGGGAATTTTTCTAGGATATTCAAGTGTTGGCAAATCGTATAGAGTTTTTAATAAAAGGATATTGGTAGTAGAGGAGACCACTCATGTAATTTTTGTTGAATATGATATTTCTGGAGGGTCTAGATTGGAAGAAGAAAATATTGAAGAAATTACCTATGGAATTGAAAATATAAATATTGAAGAAAGTGTTAGAATATAAAATACATTGCCTGGAGAATGGAAATATTCTAAAAGTCATTTTAATGAATTGATTTTAGGAGACCTAAGTGAAGGTGTTAAAACTAGGCATGGACTTAGCAAAGAAGTGAACCACTTATCATTTATTTCAATAATTAAACCCAATAATATAAATCAAGCACTTTTTATTGAATTTTAGATTCTATCTATGCAAGAAGTGTTAAATTAATTTCTTAGAAATGATGTTTGGGAGTTGGTAGAAAGAGAAAAAAATTAAAGTATTTTTGGAACTAAGTGGGTTTTCAAAAATAAGATGAATGGTTTAGGTGTAGTGGTTAGAAATAAGGAATGATTGGTGGCTAAGAGGAACAATTAAATAGAAGGTACTGATTTTTAGTAGATATTTACCCCCGTAGCTAGACTTATAGCAATAAGGGTTCTTTGGTTGTTTTAAAGGATTTAGATTATTTCAAATGGATGTTAAAAGTAGCTTTCTTAATGGGTTGATAAAATAGGTTGTTTATGTTAAGAAACCTCTAGGATTTAAAAATTCACATTTTCTTAATCATGTATTTAAATTAAACAAGGTATTGTATGAACTAAAATAGGCACCTAGGACATGGTATGAAAGGCTAAGAATATACTTACTAGAAAGATCTTTTGTTAAAGGGATCGTTGACACCACTCTTCTTATAAAAAAAGTTGAAGATGACATTCTCATTGTTCAAATTTATATTGTTGAAATCTTTTTTGGATCCTCTAAAAACAATTTTGTGATGACTTTCCAAAAATAATGAGTAAGGAATTTCAAATGAGTTTTATGGGAGACTTAAGTTACTTTCTTAGTTTTAGCATAAAGTAAAAAGAAGATGGCACCTATCTTAGTCGGTCAAAATACATTAAGGACATCCTTAAGATGTATAAAATGGTTAGAAATAATCCAATAAGTACTCCCATGAGTTCCTCAATTCAGTTAGATAAGGACACTAAAGGTAAATTTGTTGATCAAAAAAAATTTAAAAGGATAATTATATCATTACTTTATTTAACTACTAGCAGACCTTATATAGTATTTATTGTTGATCTTTTTGCTTAATTTCAAGCTGATAAAAAAAAAACCATTTGACTGGTTCTAAAAGAATTCTTAGATATCTTTTAGGAACTCAAAACTTATGGATTTGGTATTTTAGACATAGCACTTCTTTTGAAATCATTGGATATTCTAATTTAGATTTTATAGGATATAGGGTTGATAAAAAAAGTACATCTTGAACTTGTTAATTCATTGGATACTCTTTAGTTTCCTGGTCTAGTAGAAAATAGAATTTTGTGCCTATTTCTACTATTGATGTAGAATATATAGCCTTAGCAAGTTGTGCGACATAGGTTCTTTGATTAAGATAACAACTTATGGATTTAGGTTTTTTAATTTGTACTATTCCAATTTTCGTAATAATGTAAGTGTCATTTGCATTACAAAGAGTCCAATCCAACACTCCAAGACTAAATATATAGACATAAAGCATCACGTTATTAGGAGTCATGTCACCAAAGGAGAAATTGAGCAACATCATGTAGCTACTAAAAAATTAACTTGCAGATATTTTTACAAAACCCCTATTTTTGAAACAATCAGTAGCTTAAAAACCATATTGGGTGTTATTGATATTCGTGCTTTAAAGATTGTAAGTATGAAAAATGCAATTATGTATATTTTTTCTTATGTTTATAATTGTATTTTGTTTTAGTTTTTGGTTTATCTTATTTGACACTTCTTTATTTTATCTTTGATTTATCCTTTTATTATTTTTCTTTTGTGCTTATTGGGTCTTGTTTGGTTTATTTTAGAGAAGTATCTTGATCATCATGTGAAAATCCAAACTTTGATTTCCATTCATACTAAACCACTTTCGTATTTTATGAATTCTTCAGATTTTACATGAAATATTTTCTGAGCTGTGTATGAATGTTTTATACCTTTTATGATAATCATACAGGAAGAACACCTCATCATCTTTATGAATCATCAATCGTTCACTATACAAACACATGGCAAAAACACTTCATGATGATTTTATTTAGGGTTTAGGGCAGTTATTGTTAAAACATTATGCCAAATGAACAACTATTTGTCTGTATGATCCACTTGTCAGATTGTATGTGGACGTATTCAATAGGTAGGTATGATTAATTTTTATAAATAATCCCAAACAAACACCTATTCATTTGTACGTTCATGTTTGGTCAAAGGTCACATGAAACGACTCATTGGGAAAGGAACTTTATGAAAACTTGTTTCGTCGCAATAACTGTTCTTGATGGTTTATATTCATATGTATGAACCAAATTTCATATTATATAAAGTTCAAAATCATACTATTTCTATAAATTGGAAGCTATTCTTTGAATTTGTACACGATCTGTTACACATTCAGTCCTTTTCATTCCTTTTGTTTAATCCTTTTTAAATGGCAAGCAACAACAAACAAGCACATCATTCCAAAGGAAGTTTATCTCATACTGAACGAGATGATAACTTTCTTTCAAGAGAGAATGAAAAAGCCTACAATCAGTTTATTCAAGCTAAGATTACTCCATCCCATCTTCTTATTCAAGAAGATATCAAATTTCCAATTATGCCTCTATTTGACTCCACCTAGTTTTCTTTCATTCTTACATTAATCTACGCATTTCACTCTAACACTTTTTATTACTTTCTTTCAAATATGAGAATAAGAGAGAATAACACTATAATGCCATCATTTGTCTTCCAACACTAAGTAAAAATCACTAAAGAGGATTTGGTCATATTTTTACATCTTAGAACTGAAGGAGTAAGGGCAGATTCTGTGATTTCAAGAAGTGATTTTGATTGGCCGACTGTAAATCAAACTCTTAGGGGGTATACCTTCAATCCAGCACTTACCCCTTGTTCATACTTTGAATTAAAATGCAAGAATCTTTCAGCATGTTTTAAGAACCTCCATTTTCTTAAAGTTGATGATTAAATCAATATCACTCCTTTTCTTTGCATATTAACATACTACATAATGTCAAACACTCCATTTGAGAAGGTTAGTTGATTTGTGACTACATCAATAACCTTACTGACATCAAATTCCCTACTACTAGAAGGAAGAAGAATGCGGCCTTATGATACTTGAATGTTTACATCCTTAAGAAGAAATATAATTTTATTTATCCCAATCCCCAAAATAATATATAGATCTATTTTGCTAATGCTTCATTTCTCATTCTTTCCCATTAGGATCAATGGGATGAGGGAGATGAATTTGATGAAGGACCTACTCCAGCACCAGCAGTTGCTCCTACTAATGGATATGAGCATCAATTCTACTAAGATTTGATCCAAATATTCAATCACCTTGAGTCTCATATTGTTCAATAATTTGATCATGTTCAGACTCATTTAAACCAGTAGGATTATAAATATAATGAGTATACGAGTTGGTTTAGAGGATTGTTTGATTCACTTAATACTCAAGTAACTACCATCAATAACTACTTTAACCAGTTCAATCCTCCACAACTTCCTCCAGATCAATATCCTTCAAGTTTTTTGTTTGATCATTGATTATTATATGTTTTGCTATTTTAGTTCTATGATGTTGAATTTAGATGCTTTTATTTTGTATTAATTATATTTTCTTTACATTTGAGTCTGTGTTATTTAAAAAAGGGGTTTGATTGTTGTTAATTTTTTTGTTTCCTCTTAAATTGTGTATGAGTTATTATTGACTAATTTATAATATTAATCTAAAGGATACAAAATTTAAATTATTTGCATCACAACATTATTTCCTAAGAATTTTTTTTAGTCAAAACTTTAAATGAAATTATAATTAAATTTAGATAACGAGATCATTTTCAAGTTCTAATAGACATTTATCTTATAGTTATAATTAATGCAAAAAGGTTACTTATTTTTGTTATATTTTATTGTTCAATGTGTTGATTTAATTATTATCTATTGGGTTTTATTTTGTGGTTTATTCTTTCTTATATGAGAAGTTTTTTCTTTTATTTTGAAGATATTCACACATGTTAGATTTGGTGATTTATATTGTGGAAAAAAAGTCAAAAGATGCACAAAGTGTGTCAAATTTGAAAAGAGACAAAATGAGCACAACCTGAAAACATGTGTAATGTTCACCAAATAAAATTCAAATTCAAAAAGATATGCAATTGCATCAACAAAATTTCTCAAGTTTAGTTGATGAAGAGGCATAAAATGAGCCCACACTACATTTAGTTCTTTCCTCTATATCTTTAATTCTTAGAAAATTCCATATATTAAACAATAATTTGAACTATTGAATTTGAAAATAATTGTTTTTTTAAATTATTTTTGCGATAATTATTCTACTTAATACTTTTGCTTTCTTGAATAAACATTGAACATTGTCAACTATTCTTATCTTATTTGTTCGTTGATTTAAAATACGAGTTTTCGAATAAGGAATTTAATGTTGGGCTTGCAAATTTTAAAATTCTTTTCCTTATCGACTTTTGATTCGTCCATAACAACTTTCATATTCAGAGGATTTTTTTCTCTTTCCTAATTTTGCTCATGTCTAAAGGGGGAGGAAGTTTGTGTTTGTTTGAAGTCCTCTTGGTTATGTGTTTGTTTTTTGGTATTGTTTTTTTATTTGTCTTATGTATTTCTTGCGAGTTTTTCTAGTTTTGTGTTTGTTAAAATAAGTGTTTATTATTTGTTTTAGAAAAGAGTTTTGTAATTGTTTTAAAAAAATGAAAAAAAAAAAAGGATGATGAAATTCTTTTTCCCTATGATTTTTATTTTTCATTCTTTGAGCAAAAGTTTAGGAGAAAATAACTTTAACTTGTAATTCAAACAATAATTATTTTTACCATCATCAAGAAGGAGGAGATTGTTACAATTCATTAATCAAGATTGAGATTGTGATTTTTAATGATAATAAAATATTTTTGTTCCAATTTTATTATTTCTCTTAGCATATATTTCATATTTCTATTTGTTTTTGTGTACTAACATTTCAGGGAAATCATATACTATTCCAGATTATTGAAGACTTCAAGACAATATAAAATATGATTTCATGTAATAGAGTCTTTATATCTCTTTTTTTATTTCTTGAGTCTAAGCAAATATGATTATAATTGGGTAACTATGCACACACACCAGGGGAGAGTGATAAATATTTCAAGACTAATTATACTGTATGATATCTAATCATATTGTATGATTTTAAATGTTTTTCTTCCTGAATGAAGTTAATCAAATCATGGCTTGAATTTTTTAACTATTTAAACTATACGATGTCAAGTCATATAAACAATTGATAGAGTATGAAATTAAGTTTGTACTAGATCACATCGAATAAACTCATTTATTTTTTAAACTATTCATACAATATGATATGAATTCATACAAATAACTTATAGAGTATAAAATTAGGTTCCTACCAGATCATACCAAACAAACACATTTATTTTTTGAACTATTCATAGAATACAATCTACCTCTGTATAAATGATTGACAGAGTAAGAAACTAAATTTATCCTAGTTCATATTGACCAAAACATTTATTTTTTGAATTGTTGTTACAATATGATCTTTATTCATACAGACAACTGACAAAGTATGAAACTAAGTTTTTCCATGTTCATACCAAATGAAGCCTTGATTTTTTGAATTATTTGTACTGGATGATCCATGATTGTATAGTAAAAATCTATGACAGTTAGCTTGAAAATTTTAGTTTTTAGATAATTTTTTATGTGTTTTATATATAAAGGGTCCTAAAACTATCTCAACTATCCTTTACTTAAAATTTATCTTGAGAGGGACCATTGAAAGTGTGTTTGGGAGAAATTTTTTGAGTGAAGAGTAAGAGATTTAGTGAAGGGGAGTTATGAGGGATTCACAAGGTTATCCAAAGTGAGGATCTCTTTATCTTCTTCAAGTTTCTACCCAACTTCTTTGGATGCTCTTGAGAGGAGATCTTTAAGATTAGATCAAGGTTCTTTGCCTTCATCAGGAGGGTGAAAAAGGACGTGATAGTATTTTGCCATCACTTGGAGAGTGTTAAAGGTGATGGTTCTCTATGGCACAGGGTTGGTAGAAGAGAGTTTGTAAGGTCTTCTTCGGTGGAAAGAATGAGAGTCACTATTATTTAGTGCAATACCTGAAGAAGTCTCCATGGAGTGGATATAGGTCAAGTTGGATCGAATCACTATAAAATTTGGTGTTCTTTTTTATAGTGTTCTTTTATTATCTTTAGTTTTTTGAATAATTTTATTTTTCTGCATTTAAAATTTTATGGTTGAAAAAACCTCTATGATAATTATTTCTTTAAAAAAATACATGTTTTAGGATTAGTGATTTAATTTTCTAAAAATATTTAAAAAGGTTTTAAAAAATCCAAGAAATATTTTAATACCCCATTCACCCCCACTTGATTAGCCTTAAGATAATTTTATAAGGTCTAACAACCTATACAAACTTTCACAATGTATACCAATCTAGGCAAAAAATGAAAATAAAAATGAAAATAATGGGTTATTATTGTCCGTCCATGATTGACAATTACATGAAAATTGCATTTTGTTATCATCAATGTCATGTATATGGTGTTGTTCTACATCAACCACTGAATGTATAACACCCAACAATTGTTGCACCCAATAGTTTCTTCACCACCTTTAGATAGTTTGGGTATATATACTATTGATCCAGTTGATCCACCATCCTCTAGAGGTCATAGATTCATCTTAGCAGATATAGATTAATTTTCAAAATGGGCAGAAGTAGTTTCCTTGAGATAAGTTAAAGCTCATAATGTTTTAAACTTCATTAAATACATATCGTATATTAATTTTATATTTCAAATTGAATCATATCCGATAATAGTCCATTTTTTAGTAGCACAAAGATAATTAACTTTGCTAAATGTCAAAATTTGGATTAGTGATACTTAGTAATCTATTTCCCTCAGACAATTGAATTAGCTGAGGCCTTTAATAAAATGTTAGTTTAAATCCTAAAGAAAAAACTGGATGATAAGGAATGCGAATGGAATGAAAAGATAGGAGAAGTTCTGTTAGCATATAGAACCATATATAGAACGCCCACTCAGTCTACAACATTTTCTTTAGTATTTAGAGCAAAAGTTGTTCTCCCTCTAGATATACAAATGCCTTCACTACATATAGCTATCAGTTATAAGATAAAAGAAAAACAAAATGCAAAACTTAAATTAGAAGAACATAAGGGTTTATAAGAGAATCATATGTAATCTCAATAGAACCTTGAGTTATATAAAGCTAACATGATTTAAGCACATTAAAAATTGGTTCATTCAATAAATTTCCAAGTAGAATAGTTGGTTTTAGTTATATGAAGGCCTATCTTAGCCCATCGAAAGATTGGTGGAAATTTTGAACTAACCAGGGAATGTCCCTTTGTGGTAGAGAAAACATATGAATGATGATCTTACTAGTTTGTGGACTGCAAAGGAGATAGTACAATATTACAAATAAATAGTTTATATCTCAAATGTTATTATGGTGGATAGTGTTAATGGAGAAATATTATAATAAATAAAAAAACATCTTGTCATTATTTTTGTATATTACTTGAATGTACTAAAATTTTTTTAAATGAAATTGGGTTTAAGGAATAAGATGGTTTGAAGTTTATATTAAAATTTATAAGTTTTAAACTTCCTAATTATTACTAAATATATCTTTAAAGAAATGGTGTAAAGTCCTTTAAGGTATCCTTTGTTTTAAGGCTACGATGTTTGATCATCCAAATCCTCAAATTCGGGAGTTGCCTCACATTTGATCTTCCATCTTCATCAAAATTCATTATTAGGTATAAACCCATTCAAATTGCATCCCATATCATTCATTAAAGTTTCCTAGTGGTGGTGCAAGCCCCTCGTGGCACCACCCTAGTATCATTTAACTAGTTAGTAGTAGAACAAACCCATCATGACACTACCTTTGTTTAATTTATGATCCTTTATGATTAGGTATAAGTCTATGGTATAAGCATCCTTTCTTTATGATTATTTTCTAGTGGTGGAGCAAGCACCTCGTGGCACCATGTTAGTATCATTGGATATATTAGTGGTAGAGTAAGCCTCTCACGACACTATCCTAGTTTAAATTCTGATACTATATAGTTTGATATAAGTTTATGGCATAAGCTTATTTTCCTTATGATCATCTACTAGTGGTGGAGCATATAACTCATGTCATCATTCTAGTATCATTGAACTTGCTATTGGTAGAGTAAGCCCCCTAGTGGCACTACCCTAGTTTAAATTTATGGTCCTTTATAGTTAGATATAAGTGTGTGGTATATGCATATTTTCTTTATGATCATCTGCTAGTGGTGGAGCAAGCTATACATGTCATCATTCTAGTATCAATGAACCTGCTAGTGCTCTAGTAAGTCTGCATATAACTACCCTAGTTTAAATTCTTATCCTTTAAAGTTAGGTATAAGTCTATGGTATAGGCATCTTTTCTTTATGATCTAGTAGTGGA
>NW_021319524.1:13710-26235 GCF_001605985.2 Dendrobium catenatum | reverse complement strand
TCTCAAGTGCATTAATTCAGCTTTAAACCTTGAGTTAGTACTTTCTAAAATAGTATTATAAACTCTCAAATAGTGCTCCAAACTTTCAACTTCATCAATATTTGTTTTAAAATCAATTTCAAGTGAGGTGTGGGATGCTTTCAATGAATCATGCTCAATAACCAACTTAGAATGCTTTTTATTCAAATCATCAAAGTCATCAAGTAATGATATGTGATTGCTATCAATTTGGGAGTGATCTTTCATTAAAATTTTATGCTCTTTTTGCAAATTCAAAAACTCCAATTTTAAACTAGTATGTTATTTCTTAACTTTTCTATATGACGCATAAATTTGTTCAGTCTCCTTCTCCGCTTCAGTCTCAAAGGAGTTAGATGCATAATCTCTTCTTGGTCAGACTAACCAAGGTGGTCACCCGCCGTCAAGCACAAATTTGTAGTCTCCTTCTCCGCTTCAGTCTCTAAGGAGTTAGATGCATAATCCACCCAGAATGCCTTTTGGAACAACTTATTATCCTTCCTAAACTTGAGTTTCACCTTACCCTTTTCCTTGCTTGATTGATTCTTAAGTGTAGGACAATCAGCTTTGACATATCCAGGCCTCCTTGTTTCAAAATAAACAACATCAAAAAAACTTTTAATTTTTTTGATATTCTTACCTTTTCTCCACTTTTGATAATGCTTGTGATATTTCCTTAGAAATCTGTTGAATTGCCTAGTGATTAAGGAAACATCATCACTTTCATACTCGAAAGAGTTTATATCCATATCATTAGCCTTTAGCGCCACAATTTTCTCCTTCTTCTTTTCACCTGCATCAAGTTGTCCTTGCTTCGCCCCTTGCTTGTAAACAATGAGTAACCCATGTAAATAATCAACATAATAAGTATTCAAATCTTTAGATTCAATAATTGTAATAATCTTAGCATCAAAGGAAGAAGGCAAACATCTCAAAATTTTATTGACTCTTTCATAGTTAGCTAGCTCTCTCCCTAAGGCATGTAATGAGATGACAATTTGAGTAAATCTAGTATACATGTCAGAAATTGATTTAATAGGTTTCATATGAAAAAGTTCATAGTCATGCAATAAAAAGATTGCTAAACTTCATTTGTTCCTTAATAAGTAATATGCAATATATCCCAAATTTATTTACCAGTAGTACAAGTTGAAACACACATATAAACTTTCGATTTCAAAGCATAAAAAAATAGTTTAAATATTTTCCATTCAGTTGCGCTAAATCTCTATCATCAAAAGTCCATTTATTAAAAGGAAGTTCTATTTTAATGCCATTAATTTTACAAGACGGAGGTGAATAACCTTTTTTAATAAGCATCCACATGTGATAGTCAATTGACTATAAAAATGTAGATATGCGAGTTTTCCAAAAATTAAAAAGAATATTATCAAACAAAGGGGGTCGAGTAGTAGAATACCCTTCCATGGTATTATAATTACAGAAGTTAGCCATTGATCAAAATTCAAAAGTTTTTAAAAATGCATTTTTATGAATCCCACTCTGATACCACTTGAAAGTTCGTCAGAGATGTTAAGCCATTATGAACTTGTCCCGAGGCTAACCATGAGGGGAATGAATTAGTATTTAAAAAAATTTTACAAACAAAAACACAAATACAACCAAACCAATATTCACCATAAGAGAAACGAAGTGCAAAAATTAAATGCGGAAGAATAATAAGAAATAACACACTAGATTTTATATTGGTTTAGTCAACTTGACTTATATCCATTCCCCGCAGCCTCTCCTCCGAGTATTGCACTAAACTCAGTGTCTCTCCTTTTGCCCCATTAGTATGGTAGAGAATCCCATACAAAAACTACTTTCCACTGACCCCGGTGAGGAAAACAACCCAACTCCTTTTGCTTCCTCCAAAAGCAGGCAGAGAACTCAACTCCTTTTCATTTCTCCAGAAGCAGGCAGAGAACACAAATCCTTTTGCTTCCTCTAGAAGCAGGCTGATAACCTTAATCAGTTGCTAAAATAGACCTCTCTACAACATCTAAGGAACCAAGGATGATGACCGAAGAAGATGACTCGAATCCTTTCTTGGAGCAACCCTTATGAAACCCCTCATAAGATCCTCTCTCTCTCCCTTGCTATCCCACTCCTCTTGGCTCTCTCAGGTCAAAAAAGTAGCTAAACATATCCTATTAAGAAAATAAGAGATCTTTTAAACAAGGGCTCCAAATTAGCCCTAATTAGCAACTAATCGTCAAATATCATCCAGGATGATTTATCGATCATCCTGTATGATCAGTTCAAATTTTGTTTAATCAGCCATGATGATTTGGAAGAGTTTGGATGATTAGAAGGTTACTTTGTTTAGATCATCCAAGATTATAGGATATCATCCTGTATGATTAGTTCAAGTCATCAAATATCATCCAGACCATCGCCATGAATGGATGTCTAGATGATAAAAAAATAACTTAGTTGTCTAGGCCAATCTTATGATCATCTTGGACGATTAGTTTAATTTTGTAAATATCATCCAAAACATGGCCCTGAATAGACGTCTAGATAATAAAAAAATAACTTGATCGTCCAGGATGATTAGTTCAATTCAATATATATCATCCAAAGTATCGCCCTAAATGGAGCCAGGCTGATTATTGATCGTCCAAAAAGAACTAAGATTTGTGAATTGATCATTTCGGAGGATCCCACGATCATCCAGGATAATATGATCAAGCAATCAAACCTTAATTGCTATCCTTAATTACCAAATTAATTTAGGCATAATTACACTTCATTGTCTAAGATGATGTCTTGGATGATGTCCAAAAATAAAACATGCCTAAATAGATCTGGCGCCTGATTCTTTCTGATTTGAGCCTATCATCCCGAATGATGCTAATATTATCTAGGATGATTCACTTAATTGTGATTGTCTTAACCATGATGCCCTAATTAGAGTTTCTATTTTTAATTGATCATTTAAGATGATTTTGGGATTATCCCGGATGATGTGATCAAAATAGAAAACACTAGCCAAAAGACATAATTTTTCCCCAAAGTGTGTGTGTGCAAGGTTACTTAGTATCAGGACCCATAATGTTACAATGGACTCAAGAAAAGTTAAATGACACTTGACATATATAACAAGCAGACTCAAACCTAATCTACCCAATCTTGAGTTGGTTTGATTTGCAATTTGATCTTGTGGACCTGAAACGTTAATAGGCTAGTCAGTAGTAAAAAAAATAGAAATATTTGCTATCATCAAAATTATATTCCATGAAATCATAGTTGCAATAGGGATTGGGTTCAATGCATTACAAATGTGAATTTGTGTTTATTGAAAGTTGTCCCAAGATTTTCTAGAGTCTTCATACATAAAATAAAATTTTAAAGGATTAAGGGAGATTTTGGTTAACCAAGGATTACCAAAGCTTGGGGATTGGTTCAATGCACTCCAAATTATATTTAAAATGTGTTGGAAGAGGTCTCAAGATTTGGTTTGATTGAGTCATATTGAATTATAAGAGAAATTTAGTGTTTAGCAGGTTTCATAGTTTTAGGGTTTAGGTGGCATCATGGTCAACCATAGTCAACCAAGATCCTCCAAATATTAAATGATGGATATATTCAATATGGCGAAAAAATATATAATATGTTATGTCTATTAAGCGAGTTGCTATTTGCATGTTTTACAATCTTACTTGTAAAGTTTTGATAATTTAAAATATTATTATTTTAAAGTTTTCTTTTCTCCTAATACTTTTTAGAAGAATTGTTTTGCTCTTGTGTGGACTAACATTTCAGGATAATCAAACTCCAGACTAATGAAGACTTCAAATCAAAATTCAGCATGAGATAATTTCTAAATTGAAACTTATACTTTTCATTGTATTGAGGTTGAGAGGGAGTGATTATAATTAAGTAACTTAGCACACATACACTTGGGGAGATTTTTAAAAATTATACTGATCGTATAGGATGAACTAGGTTCGTACGGGATGATCAAGTCAGTTATCCCCTCGGAAGAGCAATGGAACGAACAGGAAGTGAGAAAATTTTTCTAAGTCCTGATCATTGAGATGAATTTTTCTATTCATCCCATGATGAAATGCTCTCTGAAAAATTTTTGTTTAGACAAAATCCTGTTCATGCAAGGACGAAATGATCTCTGTAAAAATTTTTTCCAGATAAACTTCTATTCATCCCAGGACTAAATGCTCTCTATAAAAATTTCATCCAGACAAACTACAATTCGTCCAAGGATGAAATGCTCTCTTGAAAACTTTCGTTCAGACGAGCTCCTATTAAGCCTAGGATTAAATGCTCTCTGCAAAAATTTTGTCCAGACGAATTCCTATTCGTCCCAGGACGAAAATGCTCATCCTTTAAAGTTTTTATAACATCATTCAGTTTGTTGAAATTGACCCATGGTATAACTGTTCATACCGGACGAACTTAGTTTGTACGGGACAATAATCAGGTACAAAGTTAGTTCGTACCAATATACATTGGGTTCATTTGCAACTGATTTAAGTAAATTCATCCAGGATGATCCACAATCGTACGGGTCGATCCAGTATGTACAGACTTGAAAATTAGCAGTTTTTGGATGATTTCTTGTGTCTTTCCTATATAAAATCTAATTAGAACTGCCTCTAAGTCTTTCTGCCTACTGATCTTTGTGCCAATTGAAGAGAGAGTCAAGGAGAGAGTGTGAGAGAGTGTTTGAAGAAAGATTCTTACTATTAGAGCGTGAAGGATTTACTTGGTACTCAAAGGTAAGAGTCTCCACTATAGGTTTGTGATTACTTCACTCTTTTCTCTCGCCCTTCTAGATTTCTTATGAGAAGATCTGTCAAGGAGATCTGGTTCTCTACCGACACTTGGGGAGTGTGAACAGACAAAGGGTTCTCTGCCTACACTTGAAGAGTGTGAACAGCCGAAGGGTTCTCTGCCTACACCTGGAGAGTGTGAACAGCCAAAGGGTTCTTTGCCTACATTTGTAGAGTGTGAACAGCTGAAGGGTTCTTTGCCTACACTTGGAGAGTGTGAACAGCGGAAGGGTTCTCTGCCCACACTTGGAGAGTGCGAAAAGATGAACGGTTCTCTGCCAATATTTAAAGAGTGTAATAGGACGACGGTTCTCTGCCGCACCGGGTAGTGGTGGAAGAGAATTTTATAAAGGGTTCTTCACCTTCCTGTGGGTGAAAAAGGAGAGTCACTAGTGGTATTAGTGCAATACTCGGAGGGTGCCTCCGAGGAGTGGATGTAGGTCGTGTTTGACGGAACCACTATAAATCTTGTGTCTTTTTATTTTTCACTGCCTTTTGTTTTATTGTTTAACTTATGGTTGAAAAATGCTTTCTACAAAATTTATTAAAGTAAATTTTCAGTATAAAAATTTAAAAGAGGGTAAATTTTTAATTACCAATTCCCCCCCCCCCCCCCTCTTGGTTAGCTGCTGGGACATAAGCTTAGTTTTAACAACCTAATTCATATTGAACAAGTCTCAATAAGTGGTATAAAAGCTTTGTTTCAAAATTATAAGTTTAGACTACTTTTTTATTAACGTAGATGGCTATATTTGGAAACTGAAATACACCTGAGGGTTACTCTATAACTAGACCTCCTTTGTTTGACAAAATGTCTTTAGATTTTTGGAAAACACGCATGTCTACATTTTTACAGTCACTTGATTATCATATGTGGATCTTAGTTCGTGAAGGGTTTACTGGACTAGTTGACAAAGTTAGAGTTGAAATACCTTTTATGGACTGGACAATAAAAGAATATGACATAACATAATTAAACGTCAAATGCTTAAATAGTTTCTTTTGTGCTTTTAAATCAGAAGATTACATGTGGGTTTTTACTTGCAAGAGCAGAAAGGATAAATGAGATAGACTTTGTATAACTTATGAGGGGACTAATGAGGTTAAGCAATCTAGACTTAATATCTTGTTACATGATTATGAATTATTTTGCATGAAACCAAAATAATCCATTTTTGATATGTACACAAGATTCACACAAATAGTCACCTCTTTACATGTATTGGGTAGGGAACTACGAATGCTGAAATGGTTAATAAGATTTTTCATTATTTTCCTACTGCTTATGATGCTAAAATTACTACAATTACAGAGTCTAAAGATCTAAACATTTACTCTATTAATAATCTTCTTGGTTCCCTAATTGCTTACGAGCAAGGAGTTAGCCAAAGAAAGATTGATGCTGGTGAACCACGAAGGGAGAAGAATATAGCACTAAAAGTGGAGGAATCTGAGAGTGAACACTCATAATCTGAGGATGAAGATGACATTGCACTATTGACTAGACAATTCAGAAGTTTTCTGAAGAGGAAGCAGAGGAGACGCCAGTAATGGAATCGAGGTAAATTTAATAGAAATGTCAAGGTTTCAAATGATGTTATTTGTTTTGAGTACATGAAACCTGGACATATTATGAAAGATTGTCCAAAACTCAAAACCACACATAGTAAGGAGAAGGTAGAGGAGAAACCAATTGTGAAGAAGGGCAAGAAGAAATTCTAAAGAGCTTTCTGGCCGGACTCAACTTCGGACTCGTCAGAGATAGAAAAGGAAGAGGAAGTCACTAATATGTGACTAATGACCGATAATCTTAATCAGTCAGATCAAGAAGAGGTATGTGATTTAACTTACGATGAACTTTTTGAAGTTTTTAAACACATGCATTATGCATATAGGAAGATGAAGAAAATGCATACTAGTCTGAGCTTAGAATTTCAAGAACTACAAAAGCAATATGAAATCCTTACGAAAGATCATGCTTTAATTGATGACAGCCACATGAAATTACTTTATGAATTTGATGACTTGAATAAAAATCATAAAATGTTAAAGATATCCTTTGTAGAACTTCAAAGTGATATTAAGAAAAATAAGGATGAATCAGAGAGCGAAATATATAGAATCAATTATACAAATCAAATTTTAGAAGATATGAATTTATTTTACAAATGGAAAATAAAAGCTCTCGAGGATAATAGGATACCTCCTAAACTTGAAGATTTTACTAATCTTATTTTGTATCTTAAATTTATGCAATTCCTAAATAGATAAATGAATAGTAGAAAACTTAGAAATCCTTTTCCAAAAGTCAAATGTAACAATTGTGGATTTATTGCACATAGCTCACCCCTATACTTTGAAGAAAAAAAATTATTTGGTGTGGAAATCTAAGATGCATAAACCTAGACAAATCATACATGCATCTCTTTATAAATTGCTAAAAGGAGAACCCAAACTTGTTTGGGTTCCCAGGTCTAATGTTTGATAATCTTGCAGGATTCCTCTCACACAAGATCTCGTGAGAGCATATGATACCTAGACAGTGGATGTTCAAAACATATGACTAGAGGTACTACACAATTCATATCGCTGGAAGCCAAGAGTGGAGGCAAGGTTACACTTGGAGATAACACCACAAGGAAGGTGGTTGGGATAGGTATGATTGGAAATTTTAAGAATTTTTATATTGAAAGTGTGTTTTTGATAGAAGGCTTAAAGCATAATTTGTTAAGTATAAGCCAGCTATGTAACAAAGGATATTGTGTAAAATTTTTTCTTACTAGATGTATATTAAGCCTAAATGGAAATTATGTTTTGAACGGTATAAGGGTAAACAATGTGTATATGCTAGATTTGAATTGCATTCAAACTCCAATTATTTTTTCTTTAAAAACTATTTCTGATGTGTCATGACTTTGGCATAGGAGACTTTGTCACACTAGCAAGAAAAACCTTAGGAGGATTACCCAAAAGAATCTGGTGACAGGTATACCAAAACTAGACTTTACTAAGGACCACCTTTGTGATGTATGTCAATTAGGAAAACAGGTGAAGTCCTATTTTTAGTCCAATAAGGATCTTAAAACTAGTAAACCATTGGAAATTTTGCATATGGATCTTTTTGGACCAGTTGGAACTGTAAGTCTATGAGGAAAGGTATATGGATTTTTGATTGTGGATGATTACTCTAGATTTATATGGGTTATATTTCTATTTTATAAGAGTGAATCATTTGAGCAATTTAGAAACTTTTTGACTTGGATTCAATGAAAGCTAGGATGTGAAATTATGACTATACAAAATGATCATGGAGGAGAATTTGAAAATAAAAGATTTGAGGATTTTTGTAAAGAGAAATGAATTGATCACAATTTTTTTGCACCTATAACCCCTCAGCAGAATGGTATAGTCTAAAGGAAGAACATAACATTTATAGAAGCCGCAAGAGCCATATTGGTAGAATACTCACTTTCTAAATATTTTTGGGCTGAGGTGGTTAGCACTGCATGTTTTGTTCTTAATAGGGTGAATGTGATATCTAAATTAAATAAAACACCATATGAGTTACTAAAAGGAAGAACACCTAATTTGTCACATTTGCATGTTTTTGGTTGCAAGGTGTTTATTCAAAATAATGGAAAATCTGCCTTAGAAAAATTTGATCCAAAATCAGATGAAGTAATTTTAGTAGGATACTCAAGTGTTGAAAAATCTTATAGAGTATTCAACAAAAGAACTTTAGTAATTGAGGAGACCACACATATTGTATTTGATGAATCTATAATTTTGGAAGAGCCAAATGTTGCAGAACAAGAGATTGAGATTAACTCCCAAAAGATTGATAAAATAAATTTGGAAGAAAATTTAGAGATAGAAAACCTTTTGCTTAGAGATTTGATAATAGGTGAACCTAGTGAGGGTGTAAGGACTAGGCGTGGACTAAAAAAAGGAAGTCAATCATTTAGCCTTCAATATAATCATAGAATCCATAAATATTGATCAAGCACTTTCGGATGAATTTTGGATTTTGGTAATGTAAGAAGAGTTAAATCAATTTGTAAGAAATAAAATTTAAGAATTAACTACAAGGCCAAAGGATCAAAGTATAGTTGGAACTAAGTGGGTATTCAAAAATAAAATGAATGACTCAAGAGTAATCATTAAAAATAAGGCTAGATTAGTTGCTAAGGGGTATAAACAGATTGAAGGGATTGATTTTGAGGAGACTTTTTCCCCTGTAGATAGACTTGAAATAATTAGGGTTTTGTTAGCCTTTGCGTATTTTAGAGGATTTAAATTATACCAAATGAATGTAAAAAGTGTCTTTTTAAATGGGGTAATTCAAAAGGATATTTTTGTAGAATAACCTCTAGGTTTTGAAAATTATAAATACCCAAATCATGTTTTCAAATTGAAAAATGCATTATATGGGTTGTAACAGGCACCTAGGGCTTGGTATGAGAGATTGAGCACGTTCCTACTTTAAAGATCATTTAAAAAAGGAAGTGTGGATACAACTCTCTTTTTCAAGAAACTTGGAAAGGATATACCCATTGTATAAATTTATGTTGATGACGTCATCTTTGGATCATCAAATAAAAATCTTTGTGATGATTTTTCTAAAATAATGAGTAGTGAATTTGAGATGAGTCTAATGGGAGATTTAAGCTACTTTCTAGGCTTTAGCATTAAGAAAAATGAGGATGGAACATTTCTTAGTCAGTCTAAATATGTTAAGGATATCCTTAAAAAGTATGAAATGGATAATGCTAAACCTGTTAGTACACCTATGAGTTCCTCAGTTCAGTTGGATAAGGACCATAAGGGAAAATCTGTTGATCAAAAGAAATATAGAGGGATAATTGGATCTTTGCTTTACTTGACAGCTAACCAACCCTATATCATGTTTAGTGTATGTTTGTGTGCTAAATTTCAATCAGATACAAAAGAATCACATTTGACAACAGTAAAAAGGATTTTAAGATATCTGTTAGGAACTCAGAACTTAGGAATTTGGTATCCTAAGTTTAGCTCTTCATTTGAAATAATTGGTTATTCAGATTCTGACTTTGCAGGTTGTAGGGTTGATAGAATGAGCACTTCTAGAATATGTCAGTTTATTAGACATTCTCTAATCTCTTGGTCTAGTAGAAAACAAAATTTATTAGCCCTATCTACTGCTGAGTTTGAATACATTGCATTAGGAAGTTGTGTGGAACAAGTACTTTGGTTGAAACAACAATTGATTTATTTAGGATTAACTATATGCACTATTCTAATTTATTGTGATAACACTAGTGCTATTTGCATTTCAAAAAATCATATTCAATATTCAAGAACCAAACATATAGACATCAGGCACATATAGACATCAGGAATCATTTTATAAGGGATCATGTATCCAAAAGAGAAATTGAACTCACTCATGTTTCTATAGAAAATCAACTTGCAGAAAATTTTACAAAACATTTAGCCTTTGATACTTTCAGTGCATTAAGAACAAGGCCTAGTGTGATCGATTTGAATGCTTAATTAAAATATTTATGCAACATTGATGTGTGTTTTTAGTTAATATTTTGTGTGTATTTATGAGTGTGTTATTTTCTATATTTATGATTTTATGTATTTTTCTATTATATTTTTAGTGAGTTTGTGTTTTAGTTTTGATTGAGTGCATGTTTTTGAAAAATTGAGTGAAAATCATTTAGGACAAAATTATTTTCGTACGATACGAACTGAGTTGTGAGTTAACTATCGGATTTGAACCGTTTGCATATAGTTTTTCAGTTTTTAATTTTCACTTCGTCTGTTCGATCGTCATGATCATCTGGATGAAAATTTCAAACATCCGTATGATTTATTGACAATTAAATGGATAAGGTCGCTTTTAATATTATTTTCGTACGTAGGAACCTTTAGTTCGTCTTGAGGAACGCTTGGCGAATCGATATGGGGGATGGTTTCAACTGCCATTAAAATGATCTTAATTTTTTAATCAGCCAGGATGAACACTTATTTGTCTGTACGATCGTTTGGTCAAAAGTCTATACGAAATGATGCTTTGTAAGTTGTGTGATTACAAAAAGCCGTTTCATTTTGGACTCATTCGTTCGTCCATACGAAATTTTTTCATACGAGACGAACTGAATTTCGTACGGTATGAAAATAATTTTGTTTGTACGAACAGGCGTATTTCATTAAATTGATCGACTATGAACTCAACAGTCACTCTCACACATCCCTTTCAAAATCCTTTCTTCCTTTAGATCTTATCCATGTCAAGTTAAAGCAAACGACAAAAGGTTCTAGCCAAGGGTCCACTTAGAAATTCTAGCAATAACATTCTATCCAAGGCTAATGAAGATTTATTTCCTAGATTTGCCTCCGCTAAGATCACCCCTTCTAAAGTTCTTATTCAAGAACAACTGACCTTTCAGGTAATGAACTTGTTTACTATCACTTAATTTGGTCTCATTCTCACACTAGTCCACCTCTACAATAAAGAGATCTTTCTCTACTTCCTAACAAACATGTCTTTCAATTTTGACCATTCTGTGATTAGGTCATATGTTTTTAAGAAGAAGTTAGAAATCACAATGGCAGACTTAGGAATTTTTCTGAACTTAAGGACTAAAGGGATTAGAGCCCATACCTTAACCACTACTTCTGATTTTGACTGGACTGAAATTAATGAAGTGATTAGAGGAATTTTATTTAAGGAGCGTATGCCTAAAGTGTCTTCTCTTGTTCGTAATGCTCATATCATCCAACATGTTCTTCGAACCTCCATAATTCCTAAATCTAGTGATAGAGTTAACATTACTCCTCTTCTTTCTACAGTAACCTACTTGATTATGACTGACCAACCTATAAATGAAGCCCAAATAACCTTGACTATCTTTATGGACTTTCTGAAATTGGTCATGTCGCCCATAAAAGAAAGAAGAACATTGCATTAAGACATCTTGTTGCCTACATTTTGGAGAAGAAGTATGAATTGGTTCATCCAGTTCAAGATTTTGAAGAACCTCTACTACAACGACGGATCTTTTAGGGCAATCTTCAATAAAGATAAACCACGTAAAACAAATGTTATTAGTGACTCAAAGGATGAACCTGAACCTGCACCTGTTAGTGAACCAAATTATCAAGATTTGGTTCAGAGATTTGATTGTTTAGAGTCTTATTTTGATCAAAGATTTGATCAAATTGAAACTCACTTACAACAGTAGGATACTCAATATAATAAGGACATGGGGTATATGAAAGAGCAGATGAATGATATTAGTTCCAACATGCTTATGATAAGTAATTATTTTAGTTTCTTCAGTACTGTACCTCCTTTTCCTTCTCCAGATCAAGGCCCATCAAAGTGACTCATTTACTTGCTTATGATCTTTTTAGTTGATATGATTGTAATATGGTAGTTTGTGATGTATTTTTCTTTTGATTGTGATGTTGTTTGTTATGTGTTTATTTCATTTGATGTTTTAGTATTTGAGTTTTTATGTAGTATTGATATCATTTCTTAGATTGTAATATTCATTATAATGATATCAATATAAGTTATCTTGTTTTGATTTTAATCTGGTTTTAAAATGTGTGTTAGCCCATATGACAAACTTTAAAATTTTTTATCTTAAGAGTGTTATATCTTGAAGTGCAACTTAAAATTGAATTCATTAGAAAATCTAATTTTTCTAAATTT
>NW_021319524.1:2248-12982 GCF_001605985.2 Dendrobium catenatum | reverse complement strand
CGGGCTCGCGTGAGCCAGGCGAGCCCGAGTGCGCCAACGGGCCCGCTCCCGCGCTGCCTTCGCTGGGTTTCGAACCGTGGACCTCCTCACCCGCTGCCCCGGACCCTGACCACTGCGCCGTTTCTGCAAATTTTTTTATTTATATTAAAAAATTCTGAATATTATAATTAAACATTATTAATTTAAATTTTTATTTTAATTGATTATTAAAATAAACTAGTTATGTAAAGCCGCCGGTACGCCGTCGGAAAGCCGTCGGAAAGCCGCCGGAAAGCCGCCGGAAAATTCCGCGGGATAATTTTGCGGGAAATTAGCCATCGCAAAATTTCGCGGGGAAATTAGCCGCCGGAACACCGCCGGAAAGCCGCCGGAAAGCCGCCGGAAAATTCCGCGGGATTATTTTGCGGGAAATTAGCCGTCGCAAAATTTCGCGGGGAAATTAGCCGCCGGAACACCGCCGGAAAGCCGCCGGAACGCCGCCGGAAATTTTAAGCCGTCAAAAACCGCCGGAACGCCGCCGGAAAGCCGCCGGAAATTTGACCGCCGGAAAGCCGCCGGAAAATTCCGCCGGTAATAAGTGATTTTCCTGTAGTGATGTGTGCTTGTTTTATATCGTAGTATTTTTGTTTTATGTTATCGTATTGTTTTCGTATCTATTTGTATTAAAAAAAAGGTAAAAGATAAAATTAGTGTGCAATGCCTCCTTATTTTCATATGTTCATCAATTCAAATGGAGTTTTTGAGATTCTTAGAATTTGAAATTTATACAAATATTAATTATTTTTCCATCATCAAAAAGGGGGAGATTGTTAAGAGAGTTGCTATTTACATGTTTTATATTCTTGCAACTTGTAAAGTTTTGATGATTCCAAATATTATTATTTTAAAGTTTTGTTTTATTCTAATACTTTTTAGAAGAATTGTTTTTGCTCTTGTGTGGACTAACATTTCAGGATAATCGAACTCCAGACTAATGAAGACTTCAAATCAAAATTTAGCATGAGATAATTTGTAAATTTAAACTTGTACTTTTCATTGTATTAAGGTTGAGAGTGAGTGATTGTAGTTAAGTAACTTAGCACACACACACACACTTGGGGAGATCTTTAAAAAATCACACTGATTGTACAGGACGAACCAAGTTCATACGGGACGATCAAGTCAATTATCCCCTCAGAAGAGCAATAGAACGAACAGGAAGTGAGAAAATTTTTCAAAGTTCGGATCATCTAGATAAATTTTTCTATTCGTCCTAGGAAGAAATACTCTCTATAAAATTTTCGTTTAGACGAAATCCTGTTCGTACAAGGATGAAATGCTCTCTATAAAAATTTCATCCAGACAAACTTCTATTCGTCCCAGGATGAAATGCTCTCTGTAAAAATTTCGTCCAAACAAACTATAATTCATCCCATGATGAAATGCTCTCTCAAAATTTTTGTTAAGACGAGCTCCAATTCGGCCCAGGATGAAATGCTCTCTGTAAAATTTTCGTCCAGACAAACTCCTATTCATCCCAGGACAAAAATGCTCTATCCTTTCAAATTTTGATAACGTCATGCAGTTTCTCGAAACCGACCCATGGTATAACTGTTCGTCTCGGACAAACTTAGTTCTTACGGGATGATAATTGGGTACGAAGTCAGTTCGTACCAATATATATTGGGTTCGTATGCAAATGATTTAACTAAATTCATTCAGGATGATCCACGATCGTACGGGACGATCCACTATATACAGACTTGAAAATCAGTAGTTTTTAGACAGTTTTTTGTGTCTTTCCTATATAAAATCTAATTATAACTACCTCTAAGTCTTTTTTCCTACTGATCTTTGTGCCAATTGAAGAGAGAGTCAAGGAGAGAGTGTGGGAGAGTGTTTGAAGGAGGATTCTTACTATTGGAGCGTCAAGGATTCACTTGGTACTCAAAGGTAAGAGTCTCCACTTGTGGTTTGTGATTACTTCACTCTTTTCTCTCATCCTTCTAAATTTCTTGTGAAAAAATCTGTCAAGGAGATCTGGTTCTCTGCCAACACTTGGAGAGTATGAACAGATGATCTACTTACACTTGGAGAGTATAAACAGCCGAAGGGTTCTCTGCCTACACTTGGAGATTGTGAACAGCTGAAGGGTTCTCTGCCTACACTTGAAGAGTGTTAATAGCCAAAGGGTTCTCTTCCTATACTTGGAGAGTGTGAACAACCAAAGGGTTCTCTGCCAACACTTGGAGAGTATAAAAGGATGATGGTTCTCTGTCGCACCGGGTAGTGGTGGAAGAGAGTTTTGTAAAGGCTTCTCCACCTTGTTGTGGGTGTAAAAGGAGAGTCACTAGTGGTATTAGTGCAATACTCGGAGGGTGCCTCTGAGGAGTGGATGTAGGTCGTGTTTGATCGAACCACTATAAATTTTGTGTCTTTTAATTTTCTGCTACCTTTTATTTTATTGTTTAACTTGTGGTTGAAAAACGTTTTCAAGAAAATTCATTAAAGTAAATTTTCGATATAAAATTTTAAAAGAGGGTAAATTTTAATTACCAATTCACCCCCCCCCCCTCTTGGCCGCTGGGACATAAGCTTAGGTTTAACAATCTAATTCATATTGAACAAGTCTCAACAATGTCTAGTGGCATAGGTTATAAATATTTAAAGTCACCTTAAAATATGCTTTGAGTTTAATGTTTTAATGAAGTTGGAATACCTCCAAATAGATGTGGTTGATCCTAAAGACATGCCTAATAAATATACAACTGTCCAATCATGAATCTAAGGTCATTTTGTTGGATATTGAGATAATTGAAATTATTCCAAAAATAGGTTATAGACCTAGGTTTTGGGTTTGGTTTTGAGCATTGAACTTTAAAGTTTGAGGTTCTCATTAGATTTGGTCAATGGATTTGTTGTGGATTTGATTTAATTAATGATTTCAAGGTGTTTTGGGTTTGAAATGATTAGATCATCGAAAATCATTATTGATTGCCAATGATTGAACATGTGATTAGATGACTATCATTGGTGATTATCAACAAATGGATTTTAAGTTTGATTTTATAGTGGAGTGTGAATTGATTGTGGAGGTCAATGATTGAGGGAGTTTTAATTTGGTGATTATTACGTGATTTATTAAATGATCTAATGATAATTAAAGATAACTATGAAGTGATAAATTCAGAGGTCAGTGATATGATCATTATGCTAAGTAATAATGGTGAATTAGATTTGAAGTTTATAGTGTAGTTCAATGATTTGTGTATAGAGATTAGATGTTTCAAGTGGGAAATTAACCTCACCTAAAATGAGGTCAACACCCATTATCCCACCTTCCTACGAAGAATATTATATTTTAATAGCTAACTCGAATTAATATAGCATTAATAGCTAGCCTTTCATACTTATATAAATGCCACATTTATCTTATGTCAACTATATTAATCTATCTTTACTATAACAAAAATGCTTTAATATATGAAATGCAACATGAAATACTCAAATATATAAAATCTATATGGTTGCTTATAGTTTCAAAAAATCATAACTTTCATTTCACCAAGTAGAATTTGATAATATTATTGTCAAAATATCCACAATATTCATATATATCATATATAAAAATTTACATCATAAAGTATGATAAGTTAGAAGAAACTATATTTTTATCGATTTAGGAGGAAAGTAACCCGTCAAACTTAAACTCGTTGAAAACTAAAGTTAGATTTGGTTTACTTTCCACGATCAGAAGAAATATTTAAACAAAATCAATGGATGGAAATGAATAAATAAACTTTCTCTCTCCTCTCTCTCACTTTTTCCTCTCCCTTTCCCTCTCTTCCTTCCTGAGTAATTCACGGTGGTAGGAGGTTAGTGCTTAGGATCTTAATATTTAATATATATAAAAATATTTTTAGTAGCCTAGTACCATAGTTCTCAGACTCTGCACTATATGTTGAATTCATAATTACAGTAGAATAGAGACTCAATTTCTACAATTGTGTTTATTAGTGCTGATGTGCTTTCAAGTATAGCACTGCAACATTACAGAGCATAGTCCAAAGCAATCTAATTTAAACAAAAATTAAATTTTTTATATTTATTCATTTTAAAATACTTTTTATGTCTACAAGTTATTACAATATACCCACCATAAAAATATCACCCTCAACATTTCCATGAGAAAAAAATAAACAAATTACATAAATAAAATAAAGCAAACTCACCAAAATAAACCAATACAATTTAAAACTAAGAAATTCATTTAAATTCAATCAAAACTAGTACTTATCATTGGCTTATCATTCATTACATTCAATCAATCATGAATTCAAACATGCACCTATGCATTTCAATTTAATAGTATATCATTCAATATGCAATGATAATCACTCTACAGTTAATGCACAATTTTAAAAATTCTATTAGTGGATCCTTTAGGTGCATCCCTATCATTTGTCTATACAAGATCGCATAGGTGTCATTGTTGGTGTAATAGACTATGTAAGCTATATTTGACTTTCAATAACTCTTATTCCACTTATCGTGTACACAAATCCTACATGATATTCTCCAGATCCCATAGTCTTCTATCTATAGCCTTGCTTGGATTACTCTCTTATGGATCCAAATCTTATCACTTATTATTACATTGGATAATTAACCATTCTGTATCGTTGCTGTCCATATCTAAAATACTTTTGAATCATAAAATAATATTATAAAAAAATGTTTTTTACATCATCAGGCACACTCTGTCACACTTCACAAACAAGACTCAGATCCACTCTTACTGCTTGAAAACTTACTTCTCTTTTTACTACTATGTCTCCTAGTTACATCATCTATCGATCTCTTCCTAGACTATGAGGTGGCCAAGTCATTCTTCTCCAATCTCACTCTCTCCATTAACTTAGAAAATTCTTAAATCCTCATCAGCACAAGTACATATCTTAACTCAACTTTTAATCTCTAAAAAATATGTAGCATTTTTTTTGTACTTATCAACTTTGAAGCATACCTTAATAGTGTAATAAATTCAACTTCATATTGCATCATTATCTTTTCTCCACATTCAAATCATATAAAAGCCTCATATATTTATTTGAACTGATGGAGGTACAAACCAATCTCTAAAAATAATAATAAATTCTATCTGTGTAATCTTTGTATTAATTTTTCCATGAAAATTTTCCCTCTATTATCCGATCTACCATCTCTCAGTCTCTTCATTGATTAAAAATATTGCAAGTGAAACTTTTCAATGAAAGTTCGTTAGGGATGTTAAGCCCTTAAGAACTAGCCCAAGGCTAACCAAGATGGGGGTGAATTGGTATTTTAAAAATTTTCTTAGCAAAGTACAACCAAACTTAAAACCAAATCACCACAGAAATTAAAGTGCAAAAAAAATAAATAAACGTGGAAGAAGTAGAAATAGAACAAGGAGATTTTATAGTGGTTCGATCAACTCGACCTACGTCCACTCCCTGGAGGTGCTCTCCAAGTATTGCACTATAAAAGTGATTCTCCTTTTACTCCCACAACAATGCAGAGAAGCCTTTACAAAACCTCCTTTTTTCCAACCCTGGCAAGGCAAAGAACCCAACTTCTTTTGCTTCCTCCTAAAGCAGGCAGAGAACCTTAACTCCTTTTGCTTCCTCCTGAAGCAGGCAGAGAACCTCGATCAATTGTTGAAGCTTACCTATCCCAACCCTTCCGAGGACAAGAGACTCTAGTGGAAGAAGAAGTGGAACAATGCTTGGAACAACCCTTGTGAATCTCCCTCACAAGCTCCCCCGCACTAAAATCCTCTCTCTCTCTCTCCCTCTCTCTCTCTCCCTCTCTCTCTCTCTCTCTCTCTCTCCTCTAGGCTCTCTCAGGTCAAGATAGCAGCAAAAGATTATTTTGCATGAGAAAATTTGGGTCCTTTTAATAGAATTTCAAGAATTGACTTTATCGTCCAAGATGATAAGAATATCACCCTGGCTGATCAGTACAAAAATAAGCTCAATCAGTCAGGGACGATTTGGGACAATCAGAAGAAAATTAGTTACATCTTCCAGGCCGATACAATCTCGTCCTGGCCAATTTGTTCAAATTCAAGTACAATCATCCTGAACATCACCCGAAATAGATGCTGCCCGATGCCAATCATCCAGGACATTGTCCCGGCTGATTCTGCGATCGGCCCGGCTGATGTGATCATATCAATTAATCTTAATTGCTTTCCATAATTACCTAATTAATTTAGGATTAATTATGGTGTATCGTCCCAGCCGATTTGGAGATTATCCCAGACGATATTTTAAAATAAAGAATACCTAAATTGATCATGGCAGCTGATTCTTTCTTATTTGAGCATATTATCCTGGTCGATACAAGTATCATCCAGGATGATTTGCTTGATGATGGCTGCTTAACCAGGATGCCTTAATTAGAGTTTCTATTTTTAGTGTAATCTTCCTGGCCGATATGAACATCGGCCAGGCTGATGTACTCAAAACAGAAAAATTCAGAATATCCCTCAAGTGTGTGTGTGCAGGTTACTTAGCATCAGGAACCACTTTTACAATTGACTCAAGAAAGAAAAAATGCATACTTGACTCAACCTAAATCTACCTGATCTTGAGCTGACTTTAGTTGTATTCGATCTTTGTGGTCCTAAAAAATTAGTAGGCAAAGCAGTCGTAGAAAAACTTGAATGTTTGCTATCATCAAAAGTCTAAACCATAAACTCAGATTCGCAATAATCTTCCCATTTTTGAAGATGGAAAACACAAATAAGAATTCCAAGCAATTATGATAGTTTAGTAAAAATAATGTGATGAAAAAGCAGTTCACTAAGTTCTAGAATTCAAAGTACAACCTACTGCCCCTTTTGACATCACAAAAAGAGGGAAACAAAACACAAATAAAAAACATAATAGAAATTAAAACATAACATAAGGGAAAGCAATACTACATAAAACAGAAACTAAAACTAGAAAAACATAAAGAACATCAGAAAAATGAGGGCCCCTGATCATCAGATGAAGGTGGTGGTGGTGGTGGCTACTGGAAGAAGTTGGAAAATGTGGCAAACTGTGCCCCAAACTAGGCCATGTCCTGGTCATACTGCTGCTGCTGGTGTGTAACATAGGCATCGAACCGGACCACGTCCTCAACGTGCTGCTATTGGTGATGTGCTAAAAACGTGTCGAAGCGGGTCTTCAATTGATCAAATCTCTCCACCAACTGATCCAACTGAGAGTGCTAGATGAGAGGAACATGTTCAAGAATAGGAGCTGGAGCCTCCTCCTCCTCGATCCCCCGAGCTTCCCCATCTTTTGGGTGGAGATGAGTATTGTGAAGGGCGTTGAAGGAATTGTTTGAGTAGACGGGTAGATGAAGGTCAGGAGGAGAAGGATATTGAAGCTGGTATTTAGATTCTAGAATATAGGCAATGAGGTGTTTTAGAGCAAGATTGGGCTTTCTTCTATGATCTAGATCATGAATGGTAGTCAAATGCTCGATGTAGCGGAAGATCAGGTCTGTGGCAATAAATTCTCTATGGACCAGAATGTAAAAGGTAGTAAGTGAAAGAAGTGGAGTGATATGGACTCGGTCCCCGACTTTTAGAATAACAAAAGTGTAAAGGACATGCTGGATTGTCCTAGTATCTTTGAGTAAAAAGCTAGTCTCTCCAACATGAAAGTGTGTGTTAGTATGGCGAAGAAAGTGATTTGCAGTAGACCAGTCAAAGTCAGGATCAGAGATAAGGGTATGCAGCTTATCCCCAGTGGTGGACAGCTGTAATAATTCAGCACAATCCTGATATATGATCTCGACAGGACATCGATTCACATAAGAGGTGAGAGCAGTGTAGGAAGAATTTATGCGGAGGGTTGCATAAAATTCAAAAAGAAGTTCAGAACAAAAGGGGACTGCGAGGGTGAGAATAAAGCAAAGTGAAGTGTGAGCAAAAAGATCCAATATCGGATAGGAGAGATAGGTTGGATTGATTGTGCGGGAGAGAGTAATGCCGCACTCTTTATAACGTTGGTAGGCAGCCTGATCGTCTACCTCCCAAAAATGAGGGTCCAGTGTGCCCCTCGAGGAGCTTCCAGATGTTTGATGAGCACGTTTCCCACCAGCCATTAGCAGAAAAAGTAATGGGAAAACAGGTAGAGGCAAGCAAGGGAAAGAGATTGTGTAGAAATTCTAGCTGGAAGGCTTTGATTTTAAAGGATCGGACGGATCATCTAGGTCGATCGTAGGATCTTCTAGGACGATTCGGTGCAATTATTATGAACAGGCCGATTGGTCAAAAAGGTGGTCTGATCGTCCGGGCCGATCAGATATCTGCCAGGATGATTAGACACAGACGATCATCCCGTGGAGTCAGGCTAGATGACCGTTGAAAAATCAGATCATCCAGGCTGATTAGGTGGATCGTCCGGGATGATGCTCAATAATGGATCATAATGGCTGAATATAAAAGGTTTTAAATCATGTGCCACGTGTATCATCCAGGACGAACAGTGGATCATCCAGGACGATTGTCCAAAAATAGATCTTCATGGGTGAAATTATAGATTTTAAACATGCTAACACGTGTATTGTCCTGGACAAATAGGTGCATCGGTCGGGATGATAACCAATAAATGCATTGTCTAGGATGAAAAAAGGTATCGACTAGGACGATCCGAATGATTGTAGTAGAGGACGATCATATCATCCAGGACGATAAAATTTCATCCAGGACAATGAGAGCAAAAAAGATAAAACATTCAACATATGGAGTTTATGATGGAAAAGGAACATATCGTCCAAGATGATAAAGGTATCGGCCAGGACAATGTGATAGAAATTTTGAATTCTAAGGATGGATGGAGATGATCAGAGAAGTCCCAAAAATAGTAAAATCAACTAATAACAATAATGCTAAAACATGAAAAAGGCATAAAAACTAGAAAATAAACAAATTTTTATTTTGGCAAGACATGCATATGATAAATGCTCCAAATAATTAAATTTTAAATATTTGTAAGATCAATAAGTTAACAATGTCGAAATCTAAAAATGGTAGAATATTCGTTCATGTTAACCGATTTAGAGATGTTAAAACATTAACTATAAATATCCAAAAAATAAAAATAAGAAGAAAATATCAATTCAACGATGATCCAAAAGGAAACGTACTAAAAACAACAAATGTAAAAATGACAAAAAGTAGAGAAAGAAAACAAACTAAATAAAAAGTAAAGAATTGATCAAAAAATCATGTAACTTAAATTTAATTAAGCAGCAGAAATAAGTAATTGAGAGTCATGAGCCTCTGCAGTCCTAAGTACCATATGCTCTCACAAGGTCTTTGGTGAGAGCACACCTACAAAATCATCGAATGTCATATTTAGGAACCCAAACAGGTTTGGGTTCCTTCTTATGAAAAGAAGAATGTGATGCATGAGGGTTATGCAGTGAATTATACAATTTAGGTCTCCATACCCAATGTGTGCTACGATGAATGGTGCAAGTATGTGCTATGTGTCATAACATGCCACATGAAAAACATCTCACTCTAGGAAAAGGATTTCTTAATCGGTTTGGGTTATAATGCCTCTTCCTAATTATTGGCTTTGATCAAATGTTGGTGTCATCAAATTTTTCTTACATGCATCCAATTCAATTTTAAACCTCAAGTGAGCATTTTCTAAATCAATTTCCAAACAGTGCTTTTTATGCTCATATTCTTTAGTAGAAGCTTTAAAATCACATTCAAGCGAGGTGTAGGAAGCTTTCAAAGAATTATGCTCAATTATTAATTCAAAATGCTTTTTATTTAAATCATCAAATTCATCAAGTAGAGACATGTGGTTGCTATCAATTTGAAAGTGGTCTTTTCTCAAAATTTCATCCTCTTTTTTTAAATTTAAAAACTCTAATTTCAAATTAGTGTGAGTTTTCTTAAGTTTTCTATATAATGCATAGGTTTTCTCACATATTTCAAGCAATTGGTCATAGGTTGGTTGGCATACCTCTTCTTGGTCAGATTGTTCAAAATCATCAGCCATCAAGCACAACTTTATTTTCTCCTCTTCAGGTTCAGTCTCAGATGAGTCAGATGCAGACTCCACCCAAAAAGCTTTTTGAGCTCACTTCTTATCCTTTATGAACTTAGGTTTCTCCTCATTCTTTTCTTTGCTTGAGTGATCCTGAAGTGTAGGATAGACAGCTCTGACATGTCCATATTTCCTGCATTCAAAACAAACAACATCAGAAGAACCTTTAAAATTTTTGTTATCCTAACCTTTCCTCCAATTCTGATGATGCTTGTGACTCTTCCTTAGAAAGTTTTTGAATTTCCAAGTGATGAAGGAAACTTCATCACTTTCAGACCCGGAAGAATTTGAATTTGTTTCATTTGCCTTCAGTGCTATGGTTTTCTCCTTCTTTTTTTCTCCTACATCCAAATTTCTTTGATTCACTCCTTGCTCGTAAGCAATGAGTGAGCCAAGTAAGTTATCAATCGAATAAGTATTTAAATCTTTAGATTTAGAAATTGCAGTGATTTTAGCATCAAAAGAGGAAGGCAAACATCTTAAAATTTTGTTCACTTTTTCATAGTTAGAAAGTTCTCTTCCTAAGGCATGCAAAAAAGTAACAATCTGAGTAAATCTCGTATACATATCAGAAATTGATTCATGAGGTTTCATACAAAAAAATTCATAATCATGTAAAAGAATATTCAAATGAGATTGCTTTACTTCA
>NW_021319524.1:0-1595 GCF_001605985.2 Dendrobium catenatum | reverse complement strand
TCTCTCTCTCTCTCTCTCTCTCTCTCTCTCTCTCTCTCTCTCTCTCTCCTCTAGGCTCTCTTAGATCAAGACAGCAACAAAATTTATTTTGCATGAGAAAATTAGAGTCCTTAAATAGAATTTCAAGAACCGACTTTATCATCTCAGACAATAAAAATATCGTCCTAACTGATCAGTACAAAATAAGCTCAATCAGCCAGGATGATTCGTGATGATCAGAGGAACATTGGTCACATCGTCTAGGCCGATACAATATTGTCCTGGCTGATTAGTTCAAATTTGAGTACAATCATCATGAATATCGCCCGGAATAGATGATGGCCGACATCAATCATCCAAGACATCGTCCTGGCCAATTCTGCGATCGGCCCTGCCGATGTGATCATATCAATCAGCCTTAATTGCTTTCTATAATTTCTAGATTAATTTAGGCATAATTATATTGTATCATCCTAGCTACTATGAAGATCATCCTTGATGATATTTTAAAATAAAGAATACCTAAATTGATATTGACGGCTGATTCTTTCTGATTTGAGCATATCGTCCTGGCTGATACAAGTATCATCCAGGATGATTTGCTTGATGACGACTGCTTAACTAGGATGCCTTAATTAGGGTTTCTGTTTTTAGTGTAATCGTCCTGGTCGATATGAAAATCGGCCAGGTCGATGTACTCGAAATAGAAAAATTCAAAAAACCCCTCAAGTGTGTCTGTGTGCAAGGTTACTTAGCATCAGGAATCAGTTTTATAATTGACTCAAGAAAGGAAAAATACATACTTGACTCAACCTAAATCTACCCGATCTTTAGCTGACTTGAGTTACAATCGATCTTTGTGGTCCTGAAAAATTAGTAGGCAAAGCAGATGTAGAAAAACATGAATGTTTACTATCATCAAAAGTCTAAATCATAAACTCAGATTCTCAACATTCTATATTTTGGGCAGTATATGCTATCAAATATTTTTTTATCCTCATTAGCCAGACTACAGCTACCTGGTATTCTGTAACTCCTTTAAATAATGGAGGCTTCAATTTATGAAATATTTGTAGAAGTTTGTCTTTTTTTTGAAGGAAATGCAATAGCATTAAAATATAAAAACCAAGACCAAGCAACAAACTAATAGAGATCTTCCTTCAAACTACATTCTTCCTTTATAAGTTTAACAAAGGAAGGAGGAAGAGAGCTCTCATTAAAATCGTTCCAAATGAAGTCATATGAAAAGGAAAGGTTAGCAAAAAAATCAGCTACCCTATTGCCTCTTCTGCTAATACATTTAAAAATGACATTACTCCTATACCTTAACCCGAAGAAGTCTTCATCTTCCATGATTCCAACCTTTTTATTGCCTTTGCTATACAATTCATGAAGAAATTGAATAACATTTTTATTGTCTCCCTCGATGATGACACCTTTGGCCTCATCCAAATAATTGTGTAACAAATACTTCAAAGAATAGAATGAATAAAGCTCCAATTGTGATATATCCCAATGCATTCCTTAGAACCCAAATGCACGAAACATTCTTCCTCTATAGTCTCTTACAACTCCTCCAGTTCCAGCTCCATAGTTGCTTTTCAATGCAGCATCAA
>NW_021319523.1:3776345-3777518 GCF_001605985.2 Dendrobium catenatum | reverse complement strand
CTCACGCCGGACCGAAACCCTAAATGATAGTTTTCAATTTTCTCTCTATTGGATGGGTCAAATTACATAAAATTTGAGATCTAAGATCCATGCATGAAGAGCAATGTTGGGGAAGTATTGTTTTGATTTAAAATGCAGTACATGAAACTCTATTTAACCCTAAGTGTTCTAACTAGGGTTGAAGATTTTACCTAATCCACACGGTGGATTCGGGAGTTCTTGGTCTCGTTGGACTCGTAGAATCCTCAAGAGCAAGTTCCTAGTTGACGCCGAGATCCAAAGCTCACTCGATCGGCCGGGATTCGTCCTGGGAAGTTAAACGCCTCGGGTTCGCCGGAGTAGCACCGCCGGCGGGGTCTAGACGTCGGGGTTTGGTCGGGAAAGGTGGTGGGAGGTCGTGGGACTGCTCTCACGAAATCTTAGAACCTGAGATGGCCTTGAGAGAGAGAAAGAGCAAAAAGATCCTAAATTGGACAAAACTTCTCCTATTTAAATCCCTAGGTTTAAGATCAACGGCCAAGATCAATTCTATAATCAATTGGGAGGGAAATTACCAGGTTTTGGCCGTGGAATTGATTTTGAATCCAAGGGGATTGAATAGGGCATTAAATGAGCCATTATTGGGCCTTAATAGGTCATAATTGACCTATTATGACTTGGGTTGACCAAGTCAATGGTTGACTTGGTCAACCTAGCCAATTAGGTCCAATAGGTGTGGGGTTTGAGCCATGAAATTCATGAAATTAATTTAGAATTGATTTTAGGCTCAAAGGGTCCAAATTGGTCGACTCTGGTTGACTTGGTCAACCGGGTTGACCCAGGGTCCAAGCTCGAGCTCGACAGACTCGACTCGACCCACTGAACCCAATGGGGAGGGCCATAAGGTTTGGCTTGGTCAATTTGACCAAGTCAACCTTTCGGGCTCAAACCTGGGCAAAATCGAGGTCAACAACCATGGCATAAATCCTCTGCAATACAGATCAACAGTTACATCATTTGGTTCTAGGTACACTAGATTTTTATGTTTAGAACATGGACATCAAAACTTTCCTTCTAATATGAAGCTTGGTAGTTGTTTCGCTTGCTGAATGAAAATGTTCACCCCATTAATGAATTCATCTATTAATGTCTTTCTTCCTTGAGATAATCGGTTATACATCCAACTTCTTTGAT
>NW_021319523.1:3772084-3776245 GCF_001605985.2 Dendrobium catenatum | reverse complement strand
TCATAATGACGTGTTCAATTTTAAAATCTAAAATTTAGTATTCCCAAAGATAATTAAATATTTTTCAATACTATTAAATATTTTTCAATCAACAAACAAGATTGGCTAGCTGTCATAAAAATAAAAGCACGGGGAATAATTGATCAATAATACATTATAGCAACTGCACATCAAGAGGATGAGATGTCAAGTTGTAGGCCTGTTGAAATTGAGAAGATGCCAACTACAACCTCTAATATTGAAATAGAGTTAGAAGATATGAATAGTTCAACTAGTTCAGGCGGAGATGAGAATGAAGATGAAAGTGAAGATACCCTTGAAAGCAATGAAAATAGTTTTGATGATTCTGAGTAGTTTTTATAATTTAGTATTGTAGAATTTATTTTTTTGTAATATTTTAAAAAGTACTTTTTGAAATTTAAGAAATAAAAATGTTAATTTCTAACTTGTATTATAGCATTCTTTATTTTTATAATTCATTAACTGCTTTATTAATTGTTTATTGTATTTGAATTCTATTATATTTAGAATAGTAGAATTATACTTTTTTATTAATTACTTTTTTTTATTTGTACTTTTTATATATTATAATGCTTTACTAATTATTTCTTTTAATGCAGATGACTTCAGTCGATGATCATCCTCGTAAATTATTTGACTCAAAGTTCTGACGAAAGAAGTTTACTGTTAGTAGAGCCACACAGCTTGATGAAGGTGAGAGACCTTCAGTTCCACCTGCTGATGTACCTACACCACCACCACCACCTAGGGGCCAGCAGTAGTCTCCAAGTGAAAAGGGTCAGGGACCTTCAGATCCACCTGCTGTTATACCTCCATACTTCCCTGGCCACTTCCCTCCTCCCTCGATGAATCCTCACTTCTCCTTTCCAGATTAGACACATGCTTCTCCATTTTATCCATATTATCCCCCACCATTATTACAGGCAGCTGGTTCATTCACTGGTCCTCACCCTCCTTACACTTACCCATATTACTACCCCTATCCGGTGCAGCATGAACATGGTGGACCATCTAGACCACCAGTGGTTGGCGCTAGCGATCATGCAGCTACAATAGATAAGCGTCAATATATTGAGCCTGATGATGATAAGTAAGTCAGTTTATGTTATTAAGTTGTTTGTATTTTGATATATTACATGTTATTGACAAAAAAAAAAACCTACAGCTTCAATCCTTCAAGGCCATCTATACATATGATCCAAGATATTATAAAGAATAAATATGATGCTCCTTACTTATCCTGGAAGAAGATCCCAAAGTCAGTTAGAGATATATGATTTGGAGAATTTCAAGTATATTTTTTTGGTATGATTTCAAATATGTGATTTAATTTATACTAATTTTTTTGGTATTGCTTAAATTTTTACATAAAAATTTAGGTGGTTGCCTGAGCACAGCACGAGGATCAGAACAAATTTTAAGAGGAGAGGAGCGACCCGTCTCAGAGACATGTTCACGGACATTAAAAAGTTCGGGCAGCATCCTAATTGGATTGGAGATGGCGTTTGGGCTGATTTGAGTAGTGCTTGGGCGACCCCTGAGTTTATAAAAATGAGAGAGCAGAATAAACAGAACAGAGCCTCTGATTGTGATGGTTTAGGAAGATTTCTTCATACTGGTGGATTTGTACCTCATACAGAACATAGGAGGTAACTGATAAGTGTTTTGAATAAGTTTATTAAATATATTTATGTTATTATAACTAAGCATCAAATTTTTAGAAAGAGCACCTTGGTCGGGAGCCAACACCATTGGAGTTGCATACAAGAACTCATCAACATTAGGCTGACCATCAGTGGGTTGATGAGAAGGCTAAGAAGGCTCATATGAGTAAAATTTTTTAGAGTTTTAGAATAAAAATTTATTTTAATAAAACTAATTATAATATCAATATATTTTATGGATTTATTCTCGCAGGATGATTTTGTACGAGCTCGAGAAAGTCGACAGTCCACTAGCGAGGGATCATCTTCAAGATCGGCCCATATTTTTGAGTATCATACATGGTCAAATATTGTTGGTGGAAGATAGAGGAGGAGGGTATATGGCATGGGTTCACAGGCTTATGCTACTGAGGGAAGTTCATACACCTCTGTATTTCATAATCCAAGTGGAGCTGAAGAATCTGTAAGCGAGAGGGTTGCAGCGCTGACTAGAGATATTGAAGAGATAAGAATGGTTCAATCTAGAGAGATTGAAGAAATGAGAAAGATTCAAAATAAAATGCAAGCAGAGCTGCAATCCTACAGAGTTGAAAATCAAAAGAAGAAGGAGCAAGAGGAGCAGCCATCTCAAGATAGTGAGGATACAGCTGAGGATTAGATCTTTTTTATGTTTGATGATTATGTTTAGAACTTGTGAACTTGTGATTGTAACCTTATTGAATTTAGAACTTGGTGAACTTGTTTTATGTTTAATGAACTTATTTACAACTTTTTAATGTTTGATTGTAAACTTGTTTATTTAATTTGTGATTATGTATATAGTTGTGATGAATATAGCGGTGTGTTGCCCAAAACATCTAATTATGTATTGTTATATATGCAGATTTAGAATTTAGGGTGAACCTCACTCAAATAGAGGGAATACTGTCAATTTTTTTTTCTGGTGTTATAGGTTTCCGTCGGTCAACCGGCAGTTTGGCCGCAGGAAAAGACGATATCGGACGGCTAATTGACGACGCCGATAATTTCCTTACACAGCCGGTAATATGCCGACGGTTATCCGGTGAAAGCCCGACGATGCATACCGCCGGTAACACCGTCGGCCATGATCGCCAGGTAACTGCCGGCAATATTATCGGCGGTGTACCGACGTTAGCCGGTTGTTATTCGAACACACGATGGTCGCTGTAACCGACAGCATGCTGTCGGTACAGTGACCGCCGATTAGTCGTCGGTAAAATAACCGGCGGCTTAACGGCCGGAACACCGCCGGTACAAAATCCGGTAGTCACCGGCGGTGTTAGCCGCCAGAAGGCCGCCGCCTAATAAAACTGCCGATAAATGTTTCCTATGCCATTTTTATAGCCGGCTTGAGAACCGCTGATAAGCCGCCTGTATATTTAAAAACCGTCGATTTTACCATATAAGCCACCGGAAAAAATCGCCAGTTTTTGGCGTTTTCCTGTAGTGATAATTGGGCTCATTTGTTCGATCCACTCAACCAAACTTTATGAAATTTTGAACACATATATCCTATGTGATGAGCATCAATGGGGTACCAAAAGCATGGTCTAAAAAATGCTTTGAAGAAAACTATTTAACCCTATGTGTCATAGACTAAGGTTTGAAATTTTACCTAATCTATACGGTAAATTCGAGAGATCTTGGGCTTCTTGCACTTGTAGATTATCCACACTCCTATTTGTAGAAGAAACCATATTTCGAAAAGCTTTGGATCGACGAGAATATTCTTTGGAACGTTTGATGTATCGGGTCACCGGAAAACTCATCGCCGACGGCTTTGACCAATCAAATTTTTGTTGGAAAAGGTAGGGGGATTCTAGGAGAGCTCTCACACAAAATATCTCAGGTTGAGAGCAGCCAGCACTACAGGAAAACACACATTTACCTGTGGAAATTACCGGCAGACAAAGCTGCGACGGAAAATACGGCGCCTGCAGCGGCGTATAATGCGAAGGAATATCTACGGCGTTGTTTCCGGCACAAATGTAGCCGGTACAATACCGACGGAATTTGCGCCGCAAAAGACGCCGGTAAATAACAGTAATTTATTGTTCCAGCGCACTTTACAGCAGAAATTTACTGGCGCAGTACCGGCAAAAAAACGCCAGCATATTTAAACTCAACGACTTTAAACAGACGCATATTGCACAGAAAATGTTTCCGGCATCCTAGACGCCAGAAAATCCGCCGGCGTAAACCCTTATTTCCAAACACGAACCCGACGGCTGCTCATTTTTTTCGTTCGTTTCTTTTAGAACTTTTTCTCTCCCTCGTCGCCCTCCGTCCACTCGCTGCCCTAAATCGACGTCGCCGACTTGTGTTACCGATCACCGGACATCGCCGAAGATCATCGCATTCGTCGCCAGGGAAAGCCCTTTTTCACCGTGAGTTTCCTCCTCCCCGTCGCCTCCCTCCTTTTTTTTTGTGGTTTATGTAATTTGATATAGGATAG
>NW_021319523.1:3717879-3766641 GCF_001605985.2 Dendrobium catenatum | reverse complement strand
CCCGCGGGTCCTTCTACAAGCACTAATATAGCTGAGGCTGAAATATCCGACCAAATTTTGAGGAATTAGTTCATGATGCAACTGTATTATTATTTAAACAAAATATAGAAGAGTTACCAAATAAGGAGGTACAAAATTTTTATGATTTGTTGCATGTTGCCCAGCAATCAATCTGGAGAGGATGCACCACTCACTTAGAGTTATCTGTTGCTGTGAAGATGTTAAGCATCAAGGCAAAATATAATGTTGCTCGTGAATGTTTTAATCAATTCATTGGCCTGCTTAAGGAAACCAATCCAACAGATAATTTAATTCCTATAGATTTATATCGGACAAAAAAGTTTATTTCCAAACTTAGTTTGACATACACAAAGATAGATTATTGTATCAATAGATGCATGTTATACTTTAAAGAAGATTTATCAGAGATTGCATGCCGTCATTGCAATGCACCAAGATTTAAACCAAAATCTGGTAGTAGAAGGAAGATGAAGGATGTGCCTATCAGTAGGATATTCTACTTTTCATTAATTCCGAGACTACAACGGTTATATGCATCCATGAGATCTGCTGCACATATGAGATGGCATAATGATTACATTACACAAGAATGTGTTATCACATATCCATCAAAAGTAGAGGCTTGGAGATACTTTAATCATACACATCCCACATTTACGGCAAAACTAAGAAATGCCAGATTAGGTTTATGCGCAGATGATTTTACTTCATTCAGTCAATCTGCTACATCATACTCATGTTGGCTCGTGATACTCACTCCTTACAATCTACCTCCAGAGTTGTGTATGACTACTCCATATATATTTCTGTCACTTATCATTCCAGGGCCACATAATCTAAAAGTGAAGATTAATGTATTCTTATAACCGTTAATTGATAATTTAAATTCATTATGAGAAGATGGAGTAAATACATATGATATCTCCACCAAATAGAACTTTACACTAAGAGCAGCATTACTTTGGATAATTGGGGACTTTCCTGCATATGGTATGCTCTCATGTTGGAACACTTCAGGCAAGTTAGCTTGTCCATATTGTATGGAATATACAAAATCATTCACTTTAAAGTATGGTAGGAAGAACACTTAGTTTGATTGTCATCGAATATTTTTACCTCAAGTCATCCTTTCAGGCGAAATAAATAAGCATTTACTAAAAGTAAAATGATGATGTTTCAATCTCCTCCAAAATTAAGTAGTGAAGAAAATTTTGAAAGAGTCAGGTTCAATCCCACTATAATGGATTCTCCAACATTAGCTGAGTTAAGATTGCCAGAATATGGTGTCAACCATAATTGGACTAAGAAAAGTATTTTTTGGTCATTGTCATATTGGAAAACAAATCTGATTAGACATAATTTAGATGTTATGCATATAGAAAAAAATATTTTTGATAACATTTTCAATAAAGTTATGAACATCAAAGATAAATCCAAAGATAATATAAAAGTATGGATGGACTTAAAGGAGATTTGTAGGAGGAAAGCTTTGGAATTGAAGGATAATGAAGGAGAAAAATTACTCAAACTAAAAGTTCCATTCACATTAACTTTAGAGCAAAAACGTGCAATTTGTGAATGGTTGAAGACCCTATGAGTACCTGATGGATATTCTTCCAATCTAAGCAGGTGTGTTGACATAAGATCAGGGAGATTATTTGAATTAAAAAGTCATGATTGTCACATCTTCATGCAATGTCTATTACCAACTACTTTTAGTTATCTACCAGATCAAATTTTAAAGCCCCTGATCGAGCTAAGTGTATTCTTTAAAGATTTATGCTCTTCTAAATTAAATATGGAGAACTTGATTTCTATAGAGCAGCAAATTTCTTTCATTCTGTGTCAACTTGAGAAGATATTTCCTCAATACTTCTTTGACTCTATGGAGCATCTACTAGTTCATTTACCATATGAGGCTATGGTTGATGGATCTGTTCAGTATAGGTGGATGTATCCTTTTGAGAGATATTTAAATAAACTTAAGAAGACAGCTAAGAATAAAAAACGACCCGAAGGCTCTATCTGTGAAGCATATTTAACATACGAGACAACTCAGTTTTGCTCATATTATTTTGAAACAATGTCTCAATCAGGTGAAAGTACAATATCTCAAAATGTTGGTAAATCCTCTAATATATCTGTATTTTGTGGAAGTGGTGAACTTGTAGGCGCTAGCACCGTGCTCTATTTCACCGATAAGGAGATGATAGTTATCACATTGTATATCTTGCTGAACTGTGAAGAAGTTGAGTCGTATCTCGAGTAAGTATGAGTTAATTTATTCATATTTTCATAATTCTTATAAACTTTATTCTAAACTCAAAATGATTTGTAGGAGGTTCATTGATGGTTTAAGTATATCATAAGAAGGAGAAGTTCAGAAGATAGTGGAGAAAGAATTCACTGCTTGGTTTAAAAATATGATATATTTTGAATAATTAGTCTTAATTAGTTTTTTATGCAATTACTTAATATTATTAATAATAATATCTTGTTCATTTAAAGGTACACTTTGAAGAAAGTGATTCGCAGAATTCAGGGATATTTGAGTTAGCTTGGGGACTAAATAGATTAGCCAAATGTTATCAAATATTTCTGGTCAATGGTTATAAATTTCAAATAAAAAATTGGTGTGAAGGTAGGAAGACAGAAAATTCTGACGTATGTGTAAGAGGGAATACCCATACAGGGGATGATTCTGAATACTACGGGATTTTATAAGAAATATTAGAGGTGGAATATCCCGGTCACAGGAATATTGTGTATCTCTTCAATTGTAAATGGTTTGATCCAATACAAAATAGAGGCACAAGAGTATATCTAATTTACGGTATAATAGAAGTAAAGTGGGGTAGAAGATATACAAAGTTTGATCCATTCATCATTGCTAGTCAGGCAACTCAAGTCTATTATGCTAACTTTCAAAGCAAAATACAAGAAAAATATGATTGGCTGGTAGTTATGAAGACAAAACCAAGGGGAGTAATTGATAAAACAACTTCAATACCATCAGCACATCAAAAAGAGTTTATGTCAAATTTAAAAAATCTCCCAATTAATGTAGATGATCAAATCAGAATTAATGAGAGCGAGTTGCAGTTAGATGAGGTAGATTTAACCATAGAGGAAAGTAATGATGAATCTGATTTGGTTGGAAGTGTATCATCTTATGAAAGTGAATAAACAAATGATGAGTTAATATAAGGTAAATTGAAATTTTTTTTACTCACTGCATTTTTTTTACATCCTTGCATTTTACTTTACTATATTTATTTTATTATTACATCCCTGCTATTAATATTTCTTATTTATTTCTGTGCAGATGGCTTCAGGTGAAGAGCCTAGTAGAGGATTGATAAAAAATATTTTTAACAGACGCACCAAGAAGATCACTACAGCTGGACCAACTAGGATAATACATACTGAGGGTGTTACACAGTCTCAGCATGCTATACAGCATCAACTTGCTACACAGCCTCAGCTGCTACACAGCCTCAGCCTGCTACACAGTCTTTACCCACTTCTGGAGCCAGTAGCCCGCAGTTCTACTCAGCAGACCCCCGATTTTCTTCACTAGATCCCGGGCAGAGTACTCCTTTCTACCCATACTACGTACCCCATCTTATGTTGGTGCCCCTCCTACTTATCCATTTCCACCATATGCTCCACCATACTATCCCCCACCACCCCATCAACCTTCTTCAGCTGGACCTTCGACAGCAACTGGACCTTCAACACCAGTTGAACCTTCGACACCAGCTGGACCTTCGACACCAGCTGCACCAGAGCATGCGACAGATGATAAAATGTTGATAGCACCTGAGGGTGACACGTATGGACTTCATCTTTTATTTAAGCTAATGAATATTTATATTATATATTTATTTCACATAAATTTTTTTTGTAGGTTCTACCCATCAAAACAACCGACACATAAAATACGGGACATCATACGGAGTTGGTTTGACGCTCCTTATGTTTCTTGGAAGAAAGTCCCGAAAGAAGTCTGGGAGATATGGTTTAGAGAGTTTGAGGTATTTTTGAGTTTTAGCTTTTATATAAAATGATTAATTTTTTTTACTTAAGCTAAAAATCTTAGATATTATATATCATATGTATTTGAATGCAGAAAAAATTTTGTTGGTTGCCCCAACACAATGACAGGATTAGAAAGAATTTTGAGAAGCGTGGGTCTACTCGGATGCGCAAATATTCACAAATATTAAAAAGTCTGAGAAGCGACCATTGTGGATTGGAGAGGGTATATGGGCTGAGTTGAACACTGCTTGGGGCAGCCAAGAGTATACTAGGAGGAGGGATCAAAATTGACAGAATAGAGCTTCTGATGTTGGGGGATTGGGTAGTTCACTTCATACTGACGGCTCGGTTCCACATACTGAGCACAGGTTTCATTTGGTAATGAATTTTAATTTTTTCAAAGTTGTTCTTTAATTCAAATATTAATAAAATTTTTTTAATTCTAACAGAAAGAGATGCTTGATAGAGAACCAACTCCTGTGGAATTGTATAGTCGCACTCATAAGTGACAGGAGGATCAATAATGAATTGATGATAAAGCAAGAAAAGCCCATATAAGTATATATTTATATGTGCTTAATATTTCCTATTTTTAGTTTAATTATATATATATTTATATTCTACTTTCACAGGAGGAATATACACGGCTTCGAGAGGCTCATGCCGCATCAGGTGAGGGCTTTTCTGGCGGCTCTGTGTTGTTTTCTGAGTATCGCATCTGGTCTCAGGCCGTCGGAGGAATGCAGCATGGTAGAGTTTATGGTTTATGTGCACAAGCTCAGACATACGAGGGGATTATCTCCTCTACTGCATCCAGCTTCGCATCTAGTTCTCATGACTCCTTACAAGTTCAATAAATAAGTGCCCTTCAAGCTGAGCTAGAACAAGTAAGAAAATCACAAGCTGATTGGCAAGCTTAGTTGCAAGCACATGTTCAAATGCAGATGCAGGAGCAACAGAATCAGTTATTGGATGAAATGCGTAGAATAAGGGAGCAGATGAGTGGAAAAGAGGCAGCTCCAGCTGAGGAGGAGTCCACGGAGTCAGAGTAGTTTAGTTTAGTTTATATGAACTTGTTTAATTCTGTGAACATGTGTTATTAAACAATATGTGATGTTTTTAGTTATTTCTGCGAACTTGTTTATTTCTGTGAACATGGATATTTATGTTTTTTGAGCATATATTGAAGTTATTTATATCTGTTATGTGTATAGCTGTCATCTGGAAGTTGTTTCGTATAGGTTTGCAGGTGTGAAAATTTGATTATTGGCTGGGAAGGCAATTTTTTGTCAATGCTACAGGTTTCTAGAGGATTATGCGTCAGAAAGTCGACAGAAATGACGATACAATGAACTGGATCGAGCATGCCGGCGGCTTTGGGTGCGCCGGAAATTACCGGTGCCTATTCCGGCATTTTATCCGCCGACAAATTCTGACGCCACTTTTACGCCAGAAATAAGCCGTAGCTTATTTACGGCGACATTCCGGCGACTTATGCGCCGGTGGTTTCCGTCGGATCCATACGACGTAAACTACCGATGCATTAGTCGCCGGAATTATGGAATGAAAATCGACGTCTTCCATGTCATATATTGCACCGGTAAAGCGCCAGAACGTGCGCCAGAATTGTTAACGGTGGCATATAAACGTCGGTAAATATTTAGCGACGTGAGCCAAACTAGCGGAGGCAATCCGACGGAAATGCGTCGGAAACTGAGGATTTCCATTGAATTTCACATGTTACCGGCGGATATTGTCTGCCGGTAACGAAGTGTTTTCCTGTAGTGCAGAGAGAGAAAAAAAGCAAAAGATGCATTATGAAACCCTAAATATCCTATGTTTTCCTCGATTTTCGTTTGAGTGTCATTGAGGGCCTTTGATTGATTTAATCAAGCCCATAAGGCTCAATTCGAGCACAAATCAGCTCGAGTTGAGTCGAATTAGGCTCGATCGGGTTCGATTAGTCCGCCTTGGCCACATCGAGTTTTTGCTTATGTATATATTTTTTCTTGTTATTAGACGGTTTTAAATTTTATTTTAAAATTATTTTCAAAATCTAATTTCTGCTGTCCTGACAGTTATCTGTCTGGATTTGATTATTGGAATATTTTAATATTATTTATTTAATTATTATTATAATTATTTTGAAATTAAAAACTATTTCCAAATTATTTTGAAACCTCGATTGGGTGGTCGGTGGTTCTCCCTATACTAATGTATTATGAACTGAATTATTTTGAATTACTTTATTTTCTAAAAATATATTTATATTTATAAGTATTTTGAAATTATTTTTTTTAATTAGTTATAATTAAACCTTAATTTTGGGAGACCCACCATTGTATGAAATTTTAGGCATAGATTTTATGTGTGAAGAGAAATCATGGGGGAGTAGATTAGTGGGTGATTGCATCACGATCATTCACTAATCCCTTCATTATGTGTCTTTTATTTCCTATTATTCGTAGTTTGCATGTGTAGGTTGCACCACGAGCACTTAGTTTAGGCTCTCCTAGATCTAAGGACATTGTATGTTTACTGCTTTTATATATGTTTTCCTGTATTTATTATCCTGAGGGTTAGTGTAAACTTCACATTAAACTCCTACAATGTAGTGACACCCTAAGGACAAAAATTAAGGATAGGTCTAACAAACTTAGAAGTCTCATAGGAGCTAGAATAGATCATTGATTAACATGAAAACTTCAACACTTAAACTTAGTGACATTATAAGCCTTTCATAATTTCATGGAAATTTTTAGGAGCTTTTAGAGCCCTTAATTAACCAACCATAATTGACTTGCTAAATAAGGCCCGAAGACCTTCTAAAAAATTACAATAAATTTATTTTAGGTCAGAAAATTACCCATCATATCTTGAATTGTCCAAAATTTGACCCTTCACTTTAGATAAATAAGGCTCCCTAGTTTGACTTCAGGTTGACCCATAATTTGATCATAGGTGGAATTTACCATTTTGCCCCTAATAATTCATTAAAAATTATTAAAAATCCCAAATCTTTTCCAAACACTTGGGAACACTTTTTTTGGTTATTCCTGACCTTTGGGAGTGATTCCAATTAGTTTGGATCTGATTTGGAACAAAAGAATAAAAAAAGTCCTTTATTAGGAAAGTTAGAAAATTCCTTTAAATACCCCGACTTTTAGAAATCCATAACTAATTGTAGAAAATTCAAAATTAGGCAAACCCACTTGCATTAGACTCCAATTAGGGCCTAGTATTTATTAAAAATTTTAGATTTCCAGAAACTCGCTTAGATTAGAAAGTCAATTCTTTGGTCAACCGTAGTTCATTTAGGACCCGAAACTTAGAAAATTCATAACTTTGCCTAGAAAACTCCGATTTTAGTGTACTACCTGGCTAACTACTCCTCTTGAGGTCTAGTATTTTTTAAGATGGTAGGAGAAACAAACCTAACCTCTGTCTCATAGTGACTTTTTGGACCCTTAGTCCAATTCCTAGGAGGACCCGGAACTTTCTAAAATTGGCTTATATCACTTAAACTTTAAATATCAGTATCCTAAGCCCTTTAAACTGATCAACAAACTGAAATAATTAAAATGCACTCTAATTCACTAATATTTTGTACTACCTGGCTAACTACTCCTCTTGAGGTCTAGTATTTTTTTAAGATGGTAGGAGAAACAAACCTAACCTCTGTCTCATAGTGACTTTTTGGACCCTTAATCCAATTCCTAGGAGGACCCGGAACTTTCTAAAATTGGCTTATATCACTTAAACTTTAAATATCAGTATCCTAAGCCCTTTAAACTGATCAACAAACTGAAATAATTAAAATGCACTCTAATTCACTAATATTTAAATTTCAACAAAAATTCTCTTTTCTGACCTACAACAGACCTGAATTCTAGATAACTTTAACTAATTACCCTGCTTAGGACTTATCCAAACCACACTAGCCTTACACACACATAGAATTGTTTGTTATGGCACTACTTCTAGACCTAGGTTAGGCTGCTGGGTTTTATTTTCCTGCTGTGTGCCGGAGCTTTCCATTGTTTTCATTGCATGCTGTTTGAAAATTAATTGTTGTGTTTGCTTACTTTTTCTACACTATGGATGTGAGCGTTAGACTTACCCATAGGTTAGGAGCGCTATATATATATTATTTTTCCGTGCAGGTGGCCATGCTTATGCTGATAAAAGGGGGAGCAATGTCATGATTTCTAATAATGTGTTTTATGGAGGTGCTTGCTCAGCTCCCCCTAAATAAAATGAGGGCTAAATTAATTATAACTGCACAGGTGGAGCTCTTATCCCTCAAAATTAAGAGCATGGCTTGGCACAGGGTCAATGGTGTTAGCACTTTTATTTTCATATAAACTGCTTGGGATTTTTATTAGGATAACCTTGCAGGTCCTTTTAGAATTTACTGCTTTTCGATAAATGTAAATTTGTATGTAATAATTGTTAAGAGTTGTGAAAATAACTATGAGTCGAGATATTTTTATCCAACTCGGATTCCAAAAGAAGAAGGCATCCCTAAAGGAGATAGTCTTCTTCCATTTGGAAGACTGAGTTGGATGGCTTTAGATATCCAAAGAGAAAAGGCAATACACCCCTGCTAGGGAGAATTGTCTCTTCGTTTGGATATTCAAGCCACGACGGATCCAAGGAGTCCAAGGAGGAGATTCCCAAAGAGTCCAAGGAGGAGATCCAATGAGTCCAAGGAGGAGAGTTCCAAGTAGTCCAAGGAGAAGACATCCAAGAGACTAAAGATCTGAATATCCAATATCTCACTCAAAGTTGTTGGCGTCTGTCATAGGCTTAGAAATCTGGGTTGTTGGCAGTGGTGCCTGGCCACTTTATTTTCTGAATACCCTGGATTGTAATAAGAGCAGTTTGCCTATGGACATTTAGTTGATTATTTTTGTGGATTTATATTGATGTGCTTATCTGATTGCGCTTAGAAATATCTGCTTTTTTTAAGTTTCTTTCTTGCATACCGATTTTATTTTAACCTGGATTGCGTTAGACTCTTTTAAGGATTATAAAAATTTTTCTACTCATAACTAATTTCTAAAATTTTAAGGTTTAAATAATATAGAAACCTAACGAATCTAGAGAACTATTGGAACCGTCCGGGGTCGCATGCATATTACTGCATTCTTCTTTCCTTGTTATAAGACCTCTCCCTACCTGCGGGTAGAGTCCGGATAATCTGGCCTATGAGGATGAAGTGCCGGACCTAGGGAGACTCAGTCTTTTCAAAAAAATTATTTTCTATAAGCCTGTTTTTAAATTTCTATAGCATTCATGAGCTGACAATTCAACTAGCATGCATTGCATTAGTAACCAATTAAATAAAATTTAATTGTATTAGATAGGAGCATCTGACCCACATAAGTCCAGGACCACTTAGGAAATCCTCTAGATGTTGGTCATATTTCCAAAGAACTGTACCACCCACTCATCTATCATAAATGACTTGATATCATAGTTTTAAAGCGATTAGGTGGTTAGCTGGCTCCCCCAATCCAGGCAGGGATAAGTCCAGGTTTTGCACTACATTAGCTCAGACACGGATCTTAGTGTTTTGTAGAGCACTAAGCCCCACCTAGATTTAGGATTCGAGGCTACTACATTCAGTCTCGTAGTATGCCTTAAATAGTAGGTAGGTACCTTCTTTTCGGGGACCATAAATCTTACTTATCTGCATCGCAGGATGAAGCCACCTCCATCTCTCCTCTCACGTATGTGGTTGAATGTTTGATTTTATTTTCTCATTTTCTCTCTAGTACCCTAGAGCCTCCGAATGCTGGTATGAGCCACGCATGTTGATTGAGCCTCTTTGAGACCTTTCTTCCTTTTGGATAGGACTTCCTAGTCTACACCCTCGTGCCAATCCCAATTTAGAAAAGGTAATATAGGATCCTTAATCGAGAGTTTTCTCTAGCTTCGGCCCGGGATGTAATTAACCATGGGGGCTTGCGCCCGTGGGAAACTCGGTCCCACATCTACTTTACCCCACTCGATCTCTCGTATCGGGTGGAGGAAACCCGTGACTAGGTCGTGTATATTGCTACCCATCGGGGTGTGTTGGCGAGAGCATCTATCCTCAATGGTTAGTCGTATGGACGATCCAATCTATCCCTTCCAATCGACCCGTTCGCGTGGTGCTCTTTCGGAGGTCCACACCCTATTTAAAGCATTGGACTCAAAGGGAACAGTCAAGATTGCATTAAGGCTTAATTAGGAGGGAAATAAACTTGAATTAATCGTGATTTGGCTCTAGAGATCAATAAGAAGCAAATTATGGTATTAAATACCATTAATTTGACCTAAAAAGGCTAAAGTTGACCAAGAGAGATTTGGGTTGACCAAGTCAAAGGTTGACCTGGTTAACCCAGTCAATTAGGTCAAAGGGGATAGGGGTTTAAGCCAAGAATAGGTTTGACTAGGCTTGAAATTAATTTAGGCTCAAATGGGTCAATATGAGTCAACCTAGGTTGACCTAGGGCCCGAATTTGGGCTCAGCAAAATTGATTTGACCTAAGAAAATGAATGGGAAGGGTTTCAGGGCCTGGCTTAGTCAATTTGACCAAGTCAACCCCTTTGACTAGGGCTTGAGTAAAAGAGAGGTCAACACCTGCACCTGCTCAAGGACCTGACTTTCAAGAGATGGTCCAACAATTTGATCAATTGGAGAGTAATTTTGATCAAATTCATACTCACTTAAACCAATAGGATGCACAGTACCACCAAGATATTGGTTGGATCCGAGGTTAATTTGACTCGATGAATACTAATGTAGTTATGATGAATAGTTATTTCTCTGTCTTCAACCAACCTCCTCCAGACCAGGGTCCTTTAAAGTTTTAGATGCACTTCTTTATAGTTGCCTTTGCGAGTCCTTTTTTTATATGATGATGATGTCAGTGTTTATGTTTTTTTGTTGTACTTATTTTTGTTTAAGTTTGTGTTGATGTTGTGTTGTTTTGATGTTAAGATGATTGATATATATAACTTTAATGGAACCGATCTTTATTTGAAATCAATAAAAAATGTCTTATTTTGATTAGTTATTTTTTTTCATTATTTGAAATGTGAGTTTTTCTACATGATAATCCTGTTTTAATTGATCTTAAAGTATTATAAATTAACTTATATTATAAAATTAATTTTATTATGACATCTAATTTTTCAAAAATTTAAGTTAACTTATAACTCAATCAGGTTAAGGATATCAATCTCATGTTCTTTTTAGTCAAATATAATTTGAAAATTATTATTACAATTTTGATATCTTACTTTTTTTATTTCTCTTTTCAATATAATCATCTTTATAATTAAAGAATTTGATTTTTGATTTTGAAAAGATCAATTAAAAAAAGGTATATAAAAAAGAAATGTATAATGTGTACAAAAATTAAAAGAATGCGCAATTATTCGCAAAATGAAAAAGAGACACAAAATTAGTCCAAATACAAAAAATGCACAAAGCGTGTCACAAATATTTGAAAAGATGCGCAATGTTATCAATTAAATATGTTATTTCCTCTATCTTTTAATCTTTATTTCAAATCAATCTAATTTTATATTATATTTTATTTTAAAAATTGAAATTAACTAATCTTCATTTCATCACTTTTGTAATAATTCTCCTTATCAAATTGTCTAGAATGCTTCTTGAGCTTGATCAATTTTTCTTATCTAAGTTATGTTTTAATTTATTTATTTTTAATCTTTATTTTCATCAAATGGTAATTAACTTTTTATTGCAATTCTATTTCAATATTTTTCAAGATTAATTCCTAAGGTTTCTCGTATTACTTCTTTTATTTCAATTTTCTTTTTCCCTTTTTGTTGTTGTCGAAAGGGGAAGTTAATATTTTATTTGTGTTGTTATGTTTCTATTTTTGTGTTGTCCTGTGTTGTTTATGTTTATGTTTGTATTTTTTTGTTATTTGTGTTTTATATGTTTTAAAAATAAAAAAGAGAAGTTTTTGTGTTCTTCATAGAATTTCTCTATATTCATCATAAAAAAGGAGGAGATTGTGTAGATAGTTGCAACTTAAATTTTTTATTGTTGATATTATTGCAACATGTATATTTTTTATGATTCTAAATATTATTACTTTGATTATAATTTATCCTAACATATTTTGGATGCATTATTTTTTTGTTTGTGTGTAATAACATTTTAGAGAAATCATATTTCGAATTATTGCAGACTTCAAATCAAATAAGTTTAGAGTTTATTGTAAGTGAAGTTTGTATTTTTTATTTTATTGAGTTTGAGTGAGTGTGATTGTAATTGAGCAATTGTAGATACACACATCAGAGGAGTGTTTAAAATTTGTATTTTTTTAAGCTAATTGTATTATACGAAGTCATTTCATACAGGAAGATTTGTTCAGTTATTTTTTTCCTACGAGCAGTCAAACGAATAGAAAATAGAATTTTTTTTCTAAATATAAATCATTTTGTATGATATCTCATTTGTACGTACGCCATTCAGTGTATGAATTGGACGGGTCCCTTTTCGTTCTGATGAATTCAAAGTTTTTTTGAACGGTTTGTTCCGTACGATGTCGTCATCATACGTACACCATCCAGTGTACGAGTTGGACGGGTCCCTTTTTCATCTCGATGAATTCAAAGTTTTTCCGAACGGTTCGTACCAAACGATGTTGTCATCGTACGTATGTCGTCTAATGTACGAGTTGGACGGGTCCCTTTTTATCCCGACGAATTTAAAAATTTTATGAACTTATCATACCGTATGATGTTGTCATCGTACGTACGCCATCCAGAGTACGAAAATATGGGGTCCTTCTTTGTCCCGATGAAGATGAATTTTTTTTAAACAGTTCGTACTGGATGATCATCGTGTATAAAGTCATTTTTTACAGATTCACAACAGGTTCGTACGCAATAGTATTTAAACTATTTGTATGTACGAACATACGATTGTACTGTATGATCCTACCAGCTCAAAATTGAATATTTCAGTTTTTTGGACAGTTTTTTCGTGTTTTACATATAAAAGGTCTTTTAAAACTGACATGAAAAGAGTCATTCTTCGTGATTTTTCAAGAGCAAGTGAAAGAGTGCATTTGGGAGAGTGTTTGAGAGAGATTTCTTGTAGGAGAAATGTGAAGGGTTCACAAGGTTACTCAAATGTAATGATCTCTTTGTGTTTTTGGTTGCAACTCTTCTTTTCTTCTTTCCAGTTGCTCGAGGGAAGATCTTTGAAGTAAGAAGAGGGTACTCTCACATGGAGGGTATGAATAGACGACGATTCTCTGCCGACACTTTTAGAGTGTGAAAGGACGACAGTTCTCTACTGCATCGGGGATTGATGAAAGAGAGGTTTTCTAAACTCTTCTCTGCCTTCTTGTGGGTGCAAAAAGAGAGTCACTTTGGTAAATAGTATAATACCTAAAGAGGGAGTCTTCAGGGAGTAAATGTAGGTCGTGTTTTACCAAACCACTATAAATATTTATGCCTTTTAAATTTCGGCATTTAGTTTATGCAATTTGGTTTACTATGGTTGAAAAGCTAATTTTAGTTTAAAATCAAATTGCTGTAATATTTAAAATGATTTTCTATTTAAAAAATCTAAGAGAATTTTTAAATTAACAATTCACCCTCCTCTTGGTTAGCCTTGGGATAACAGCTTAGATTTAACAACCTATACGGAATCAATAAAGGTCTTGGGTATGATGATGGCCGGTGGTGGGAGGGGGAAAAGAAGAGAAGAAATAGAACCACGAACCCGACTCTTCTAGGTTGGTGGGTGATGCGCAATCCTCCATCTCTTAGGGATCTCTCTCCGATTTCTTAAGTTCTCACAAGAACTCATGCAAGGGAAGAATTATTTTAATCAATCATTCATTAACCTCAAAAGAAGAACACTAGGACTATAAATAGCCTCGTACAAAGACTCACAAAAATAAAAGAACGATAATGCCCCTAGGGCTTACATACGACCTCCCTTAATAAAAGGGTACAACGAAAAAATAATAAATCAAACAAATAAAATAAATACAATATGATATTATAAATAAAAAATTACATAAAATAACTCAGAAATACAATGACTCAATCGTTTTCGTAGATCTACGGTCACGTCTCTGATAGACTCTCCATGATCTGATGTCCCCATCAATATCTAATTGTGAAAAAATGAATGCTCATCCCTCTGTCAACATAAAGTTCCATGGATTAGGAATTATGCAAAAAGGCTACTATTATATCTCCAAGAAATTTTCATGGAAGCATTTACTAGCAGCTGACATAAGTAATATTATCAAGAAGAAAAGTAAACTTAAGACACTTCAATTACAAAGTTCAATAAAAAAACGTTTAATTTGATCGCCAGTACACATAGTGGCGGAGCCAAAAGTTTTATTCGGGGCGGGGCTAAATTAAAATAGTTTTGTTTGTCATGTCATCTTAAATGTTAAAATACATTAAAATAGTTCTGTTTGACGTCTTATTATCAGAGCTAAGAGGAGCTGTAAGACCAAAATTAAGAATTATATACTTATATTTCTATATATATATTACTATATATATATATATATATAAATCAAATGAATGAATTCTAAATCTAAGTTAGAATTATGGTCATGTCAGTATCACTATACATCATCAAAGTGAATAAAATGATTAAAGAAATGACATCAAATATGATTTAATTCTGCGTGAATATAAAATTGGATGATAGATCAAAGCAAACTTCAATCTTTTAAATCCAAAATGAAATATTAATGGGATTTGCAAGAAATACCGTTGTAATTATGTAATATGGTCAAGAAATGAAGAAATTTTTTAATAGATTCTAAAAAAAAAAAAGAAAATGCAAAAAAAAAAAAAAAATTAAACACACAAGTTGTAAAAGAGGAAGGAACTGCTGACCTCTATTTATACGCCTATTTGTAACATCATAATCACTTATGTAATCTATTGAACCACTGGAAATTACATCTGTAGCTGTGGCGCCAAGCCCATAACCAAATAAACTAGATTCATCAAGTTCATTCAACCCTGAGTGCCAAGAAAGATCTCCATAAATTGAACCACTTCCATATAAATCCATATAGTTTCTTCTAGCTGTGAAAGAAGCACTAAGAGAGCCAATGTCATAACGCCTTGGATAATTATCACTAGAAAAACCAAAAGTATCATCCAGATTTCTGATAATATTATTGTCGAAACCATTAATGCTCCCTATTCCAGAGGCTGCGAAGGAATTTGCACTTGCAGGGATAATATTATAGTCACCATTGTCCCATAAATTAAGAGCTCTTGAATCAAAAGATGAACCAGGATTACCACAACCTGCACTGTAACCAATAGAGCCACCAAATCTAGTCAAATTCCCACTATAATATGGGCTCAAGGCTTGTCCATAACCAATATTGCTACTTAAATTTAAGTTTTCTCCATAGCTTGGTCTCACTCCATGCTCAAAACCCAACCCAATTTCATAACCAGGAGTGAAAGGGGACCCATTCCGACCGCCGATCGCCGGCCCAAAGCTACCGAGAGCGCTTCGATTGTTCACCTGACCATATATATTAAAAGAACTGTTGAATCTATTCAAGCCATAGTTAGTAGGTCCTTGGGAGAAGTATTTTGGGATAGCTCTTTTGACCTCCACCATCTTTCCATTTAGTTCATGAAAGGAATTCTGCAAAACTCTGTCAACAACAGCTTCTGAAGTGAAAGTTATAAAACCAAAGCCTCTTGGCCTCTGAGTGTCGTGATCATACATTACAACAGCATCTGTGATGGCACCAAACCTTTCGAAGTATTTCTTGAAATCTGCTTCTGTTATATTGGATGGAAGGCCTCCCACAAATATTTTTTTTATGCGGCTTGGACTAGGTGAACCATGGAGGAGGAGGCTATTGTTGTTTCTGTTAAGTAATATGCGTTGATCGTCCCTTGGAATAGCTTTCTTAGCTTCAACCTGTTATACATTATTACAAGCAGAATCATAATGAACCCGTGTAAAACAATTTATGTTTTTTTTAATCATATATTTATATTTATCAATTTTAAACCTATTATAATTTATTATTATTTTTTTTTTTTGATAAAAAAATTTGGGATATTAATATGTCCTAAATAAGCAAATGTATATTTAATAAAATGAAAATTATATTAGAACAAATAAATATGAACAAAAAAAATGCAAGGGGAATTGAACATTAGAATTAGTATTGTAGTGCTCGATATCTTTTAAATATGTATGAGAGTTTTATCGTAATTTTTATGTTAATGTTTATCTTTAAAAAATAATTATATAAAAAATATTTTAATTCCTGAAAAATAATGTGTTTCTAAATTATTATTTCTTAATTATTTATAATAAAACTTTACACTTAAATATTTAAAATTACTCATAAGTTTTTTAAATAAAAAAATTTATATGGCGGAAGAACAGTGTGACACCAATATTGGTGTGGCACTGCATGTTTAGATATACAGTAATTAGCAATATAAATTGATTTATCTCTCGATGTTGAGTATCCACCCATACCCACCCACAAGGTCTTATGCATATCCATACTCACCCATATCCATTGACCCATATCCATTGGATGTGGGTACCCATTGGGTATGGGTGGGTATATGGGTGGGTGTGAATATGGGTATCCAATGCAGGGCTCTGTTTTCTATCAATTTCTTTAAGCATGTACTTTTCAAATAGGTAGCAATGGTAGTTACCATCCTCCCATCAATTCGGTGTTTAATCATGACAACCCTCTCGGCAACAGCAGGGTCTGCAAAGGCCACAAATCCAAAACCCCTAGCACGGCCAGTTTTTCGATCCTTCATGATCACCGCCTCTACAACCTCCCCGAATTTCTCGAAATATTCCCGAAGGCAATCCTCATTTGTGTCCCACGAAATACCTCCAATGAAAACCTTCCCGAGATCCGATTCCATTCTTCCTCCTGCAATCCCAATCAAAATATTCCAATCAAACAATCAGAAATACATAAATTATTCTTCAAATCACCATCACAATCGCAACAAAGTAAATCCAATTCAAAATTTATTATTTTGTATACCTAATATATTTTGTTAATTCCTAGTCAAACACTCAATACACAACAAATAACAGAAACCTAATAAGAAACAAACCAAATTGTCTCAGACGATTTGGAAAGAAGTGAATAAGAGGAAGCATCAGCATAAATCAATTGATAAATGTCAGATCCTGATCGAATCGAGTAAGTAATGAAAGCCCAAGGAGATCGTATTGGTCGGCGGTGAAAAGCTCACCGTGCGATTCAAAGTCCGCCGTAGGATAGGAGCACGACGGAATATCCTCCCTTCTCATACCTCTATGATCTGCAAGTCGACATTGGGATTTAACAGAAGCTCCTCCTCGCCATCTTTGCCTTCATCTCTCTCTCTGTCTACCTCTCCTTTTATAGCTTTCAGAGGTCTCTTCTTCAATTGCCTCCGCTAGATTCAATCGACGCAGAAAATGGAGCGGAATTTCAATTTTAGTAAAAGGTGCCTATTTTATTTATTTATTTAATCAAAACTACATATGATGACTAAGCATTCTTTATGTTGTGTGGCTGAGAGTGAATAAATAAGAAAATTGAAAAGCTTTAATAACTAACTATCAATTTGCAATAACTAACTATCAATTTCTTGCAAATTTAGATATGTAAATACTTAAAATTGTTTTGTATATGTGTATGTAAATTCCTTTTAAGAAATATATTAATAATTTGTAGGTGGTTTTTTTTAATAATGATAATGTTAAATTTAGTAAAAGGTTCCAATTTTAAATTTTTTTAATTTAAAATTCATGCGATTATTAAGCAATCTTTCGTTTGAATGGTTGTAGTTTGAGGAATGAGTAAATAAAAAAATTAATTTTTTTAATAAATATCTGTCAATTCCATAATTAATTAATAGCTATTTATAATAGCGATTTTAAAACAACTTCTATAAATAGATATTTAAGTCTCTTCATCAAATAGGACTAAAAATAATGTTTTTAATTTGTTTGCTAATTTCCTCAGTTAACTGATCCCTCGCATAGACCTTCCTCCCTTCACGCGACGCCAACAAGCTTTCGCACTGAATGACCACCCGGCTTCGCCTTCGCTGCCCTTGATCAAAATGGATACAACATATGAGCAAACATTCTTAAAAGCTTGTTCGTACTTCAGAAATAAGATTGAACAATATTCGAAGTAACTTCAATCATGATTTGAAAATGATTCAATAAAAGTATGAAAGTTTTTATTAATGTCGAAATATTGTTCGAATAACTTCTGATAAGATTTATGAAATCTTTATCATATTTTTAATGAAAGTTAGAACAAAGTCTCAATTTATTATTTTACTTGCATCTTCTCTTTTGAAAATGATTTCAATCCTTTTGATCTTCAAGTACACGTTTTATAATGATATAAATGTTGTCGGATTTTGACACTTTATAGTGATATGACTGCATTTTCATTGTTATTATATTTAATTATATCAAAATTTTTATCTGATGTAGTATGGTTATTGTGATTATACCTAACATGTTAGTATAAATTATTTTAATAACTTTAATTTAATATAAGGCTTCATATTAAAATTTTATCATGTGTTGCATCTACATTATAATTTTTTATATTATAACTATTGTAATTACATTATGTTATATTATATATACTCTATCATTTATGAAGTTCAAACCTTATTCTAACTCGAAATTCAACCGAACATAAAATACAACTTCATACGTTGACAAAAAATTCACTTAATAATCGTGAATCTCAATATAATATTTAAATAGGAAACTCGAAGAATTAAATTCAAAGCTATTTGAACTATAATTTCAATGGGCTTATAATCGTACTGAATGCCTTAATGTGACAAAATTATTGATGCCACAACTGACCCGATTTGGATATGAAAGAATCAAAATCAAGCACTTGAAACATATTTGGAAACTTTATTATATTAATTGATGGATTAAATGTCCTCCAAATCTTGTGTGCCTATAGAAATCAAGCATATTGACAAGCTAAATTCAATGAGACCAATATCATTTATCTAAGTACGGTAAGGCACTCAAATGCTTAATAAAATATCTATAATTTAAGGTATCAATATATATATATATATATATATATATAATATATATATATATATATATGGGATCAATATAAGATTTTGTTTGAGATGATTTTCTTACAGCTTTTTAGCACAAAATATTTTTGTGCTAGAAAAAAGCTGCTTTAAGAAGAAGTAAGAAAGTCGTCCTAAACAAAATCTTAAGCTGTTGTACAAATTTAAGAAAAAAATTTGATGCCTCTAAACTGTCTCTTCAAGCATTTTGTTGATATAATTTTTCAAAAAATATCAACCAAAACATATTTCTATTATTATAAGAAAATATTTTAATATAAAGTAATATTAGAGAATCTAAAATTTTTACAAATTATTTTGAAGTATGATAGGATGATATTAATAAAAATTTATGGTATTTTAATATATAAAGTTATAAAATATTTGATAAATTAATTCGATTTTAATTCAGAGAATTAGAGTCAGGCTTACAATACATGAAGAACTTGTTGGACAGGTAATAAGATCAGATGCTTAAAATGTTGTTCAAGCAAAAAAATAGTTGTTCGATATTTCTTTATTTTATTATGTAAAATTATGTGGTTGTTACAACGAGAATAAGAGTTGTATATTATGCCAATAAAAGAGTGGCTGCCAAATTTATACTGCAAAAATCAAATATCTACAACCAACATTTACCGATTTTTTTACTTGAGGAAATGAGCTCTCAAATTTTCTCATGTTTTATTTGGGGCAGCTTTCTTATTACTTCTTAAAACAATTTTTTAGTACAAAAATTAAATTTTTTGTACTCGAAAGCTGCTTTAAGAAGCAATAAAAAAGCCGTTAGTCTTCGTTTGGGACAAGTTTTTTTCCTGCTTCTTGAAGCAGCTTTTTAGTATAAAAATTAAATTTTTTTTACTAGAAAGCTGCTTCAAGAAGCAATTTCATACCTTTGAGCAAGGTTTGGATTAATGAAACTTTGCACATACCCTTAGATTTTATATTTATATTACCAGTAAAAAGTTACAGCCAGCTTTTGTGTGTAAAGCTCACTGAATGAAGTAGATGATGCGGCTGCTATACTAATTGCCAAAAAACCTAATTTTGGCATTATATACATATTTTTAATAAATTCTAATCTTTAGCAGCAGTTTTAACACCTGTTAAAAGCGCTGCTAAAGTATTCCAACATCAGCACTCATAAAATCGCTACTGAAGCCTATCAAGAGAACGCAATTACGACATATTTGCAGTGGTTTATGGTTCCTAAATAGCAGCAAATAAATTAGTATGTATTTAACTCGCTGCAGTAGGCCTTAAAAAGTTCAGCAAATGACTGATTTATTAGTAGTGTCATTTCATATTTTTTCAATCCAAACAAAGCAAAGCTTCATCTTATTTTCTTTTTTTGAAAAAATAAATTTTATTAATATTTAGATTCCACCTAAGCTCACCTCCTAAAATTAATTTTTTTAATTTAATGAAAGTTAAATATTGCACTAATGAATTTTAATTTGTTTTACGGTTATTGCAAAAATCATTTCTATTTTATCATCATTCTTGCAATGTTATGTTAAATAATTTGGTGATATTTTTCATTATTATAAATTATTGTCAAATTGAAACTTTACAAATAAAATAAAATAAAAAACTTGAATTTAATATTTCTATTGCACTTTTAAATGTGAGTACAAAATGCCATTATTTTCGTAATAATTGCATAAGCTTAAACAATTATTGTAACATATATAAAATGCAAATTTCAGGAAAACAATTGTGTTTAAATCTCCTAATTCAAAAAATTGTTAAGGGTGAAATTGAAAAATATTGTTGCATATGGAGTTCATGTAATACTAATTTGAAAGCAAATTCATTATGAAACTCTCCAATGATGAAATTCCTATGTAAGATAAAAATTAATGATTTTGGTCCCTTTGAAATTTTAGAAACAAAAGGGTTATATGTGGAGAATAAATTTGACTATTTTTAGAATAACTTAACCATTAAGTCATATTTGAAATTATTAGTTATTTAATTTGACTATTATTAGTGTGTTATCTTTTGCATTTTGCAGGCTAAAAAAATAAATGCTAGTTGTAGGAGATTACAGTCAATGAACAATGGCAGGTGTCAATGAATGATGTTAATATTAGTCAAGCTGATCCCAACTCACGCTTAAACACAAATATGTATCTATTTACCTCTTTGCCAGATGACATCTATATAAATACTTGTAATTACTGTAGAGTATATTAAGATATACAATTCTATTTCCTCTCTGTCTTCTTCCTCTGCACGTTCTCCTTCTTCTTGTTCTTGTCTCTCATGGTATCAGACACCGGGATGGGAGATCAAATCTCCACCAACTCCGTTCCTCCAACCTCCTCCTACACCAATACTCAACCGGAAATTTCAGCCGAATCCATCACCATTCCTCAACCGCTAAAATTTCTTGTCTCCAACATCAAGAACTTAGCCCCCCACCATCTCACGGCGGACAACTATCCAATTTGGCGCATGCAAATCTTCCAACAATTTGCCGCCAACGGCTACTCCGGTCATCTCACCGGAACAATTCCCGCTCCGGAGGAAATCACGTCAGATGCTTACATCCGCTGGAAAATCGTAGACAGCAACCTCTTATCAGCCTTATTCTCAACTATTTCACAATCCATACTTCCCTACATCATCACTTCAGCCACAACCCACGACGCCTGGACCGTTCTTGAACGTCGTCTTCAACCGACCAGTCGTTCTAGAGTCATGCAACTCAAGAACGAACTTTACCGCATCACTATGAAAGACCAATCCCTTCAACAATATTTGAACAGGATCAAATCAATCGTCGACAATATATCCGCTTCCGGCTCTAAAGTCGAATCGGAAGACGTCATCCTACACATTTTAAACGGCTTACCTCCTACGTTTAACTCATTCAAATCCACAATTCATAACTCCTTGTCTCCGATCAATCTAGATACATTCTACTCGCTTCTCTGCAATGAAGATATCCATCTACAGCAAGAACAGCAGCTGGACATAGCTCAGGCCGCGTCTCAAACAGCCCTCTACGCGGCTCAGAACGGCCAATTTCGCAGCCGTCCAACCAAGAAATTTTTCAAGAACAAGAACGTGCAATACTCGTCTCAACCGAATCAATCTGCCGCCCCCACACTGCCAAACCCTTCTCGTCCGACCTGCCAAATCTGTGGCAAACTCGGTCACATCGCCATCAACTGCTGGCATCGGAGCAATCCCAAATATGCTCCAACAGACACTCGCCAACCAAGAGCTCTATTGACCAACCAGACTGCTAACCCAACTCAAGATTGGGTTCTTGACTCCGGCGCATCCACGCACCTCACTCCCGACGCAAACAACCTATTCTACCCCACGGCCTACACCGGATCAGACTCAGTATCAACCGCCAACGGCACGTCGCTGCCGATCCAAAACTCCGGTCAAGGCCTTCTTCCCCTACCCGACCACGCTCGTAAGCTTTTCCTACATAATCTCCTTCATGTGCCCGCTCTTACGCACAACTTGCTCTCGGTATCGAAACTAACTAAAGATAATTCCATTTCGATTTCTTTCGACGCTAACGGGTTTGTCATTAAGGATCTACAGGATCGGCGTCCACTTCTTCATGGACGACTACTTAACGGCTTGTACCAAATTCAACATCACCGGGCAGCCACTCACAGCGCTCTTACGGCAACAAACTCGACGTCTCCACTTTGGCACGCTCGTCTCGGCCACCCAAACTCCACGATTCTGTCAACTCTTGCTAAACAATTTTCTGACATTCAAACTGTACCCCATTCTTTTTCGTGCATTTCTTGTAATTTGGCCAAGAGCCATAAACTGAGTTTTAATAAAAATGATTCTATTAGTAGTCAACCGTTTGAACTTATACATACAGACGTTTGGGGTCCAGCCCCGCAAATCTCGAACGACGGTTACCGTTATTACATTATCTTTATAGACAATCACACTCGCTACTCATGGCTATACTTCATGCATACCAAAAATGAGGCTCTCAGCAAGTTTAAATCTCTCTGTTCTCTCATTAAAACTCAGTACAACAAGACCCCCAAGGCTCTCCGATCCGACGGCGGAGGGGAATTCACAAGCACCTCGTTCAAGCTTTTTCTTCAAGAAAATGGCATCCAACAACAGCTCTCGTGTCCCCATACGCCTGAGCAAAACGGACTAGCGGAACGCAAACATCGACACCTTCTCGAGATCACCCGGGCTCTTCTTCACGCTTCCAACGTGCCACACAAATTTTGGGCGGACGCCCTGTCCACCGCCCATTACCTGGTAAATCTTTTACCTTCAAAAGCTATCAATCTGAAAATACCTTTCCAACGTCTGCAGGGGAAACCACCAACCTACAGTCATCTTCGGACCTTCGGCTGCCTCTGCTTCCCGTGGCTCAAGCCCTACACTACCAACAAGTTCTCACCTCGCTCAGCAGAATGCGTCTTCCTCGGCTATTCACCCAATCATAAAGGATACAGGTGTTACGACATCAAGAACGACCGTCTCTACACTTCTCGGCATGTGGTCTTTCACGAGAATTCTTTTCCCTACACGATCACCAATCAGCCTACACCACAGCCTGAACAACATCTGACTCCAGCCCACTCACCACTGCTCCTACCACCAGCTACAAACTCTTCCATCTCCATCCAAACGACTACACCATCCCGCCTCCACAATCCTCAACAACATATGACCAATCTACCTTCTAACACATACCAATCACCTACTGCTTCACCCATCTGCTCGTCTCCGACCAGGCTCAGCACACAACAATCCCCACCGAGACACCAAATGCAAACCAGACTAAAGTCGGGCATCTCAAAGCCTAAACAAATCTTTAATCTACTTGCTCATTCCAGCCAGCCCGAGACACCTTCCACGTACAATCAGGCATCCAAATCTGCTCACTGGACTCGGGCTATGACAGAGGAATTCCAAGCACTGAAAGCTCAAAACACTTGGTCCCTGGTTCCTAAACCATCGAACAAGTCAGTCTTGGGCAGCAAATGGACCTTCAAGACTAAGCTCTTACCAAACGGACAGGTAGATCGATACAAAGCTCGGCTCGTCGCACTCGGCTACAACCAACAATTCGGGATCAATTACACTGAAACCTTCAGCCCAGTGGCAAAAATGCCTACTATTCGTCTTCTCCTAACTCTCGCCGTAAACCGTCAGTGGCCCATGCACCAGCTGGACGTATCCAACGCCTTCCTACACGGCGACCTTCCCGATGACATCTACATGCGGCAGCCCCCTGGCTTCACCGATCCGAATCAACCCGACGCCGTATGCAAACTGCAAAAGTCCCTTTATGGGCTTAAACAAGCACCCCGGCAATGGTTCACCAAACTCACGACCTTTCTTCAAACTCAAGGATTCCGGTTTAGTCGTTCTGACCCCTCTCTTTTAATCTTTCATAAAAATAATATCCAAATATACTTCCTAATCTACGTCGATGACTTCCTTATCACAGGAAACAATGCCTCAGCAATAAAACAACTACTTCAGCAGCTACAAGCACAATTCGCACTCAAGCAGCTCGGACAAATCTCTCTCTTCCTCGGCATTCAGGTACTTCAATCCACAAACGGTTACTTCTTATCACAACAACACTATGCTACCAAAATCCTACACGATGCAGGATATGGCACTTGTAACCCAGCAACTACTCCAGCAACGCCTTCATCCAAACCGGTACCATCCGCAAGCCCACCATTCCACGATCCAACTCTCTACCGCAAACTAGCCGGCTCCCTTCAATATCTCTCCATAACAAGGCCGGACATCGCCTTTGCCACCAATGCCGTCTGCCAGCACATGCAATACCCAACGGATCAGGACTTCAAAGCTCTCAAACGTTTACTCCGCTACATCAAAGGAACGATCACCTATGGATTGCCAATCAACACCGGACCGCTGGAACTTCGTACCTACACGGACGCCGATTGGGCGTCCGACTCATCCGACCGGAAGTCAATCTCCGGCTACTGCTCCTTTCTCGGCCCAACTATCATCTCCTGGACGGTCAAGAAGCAAGCTACCGTCGCAAAATCGTCTACCGAAGCCGAATACCGAGCTCTTTCAGCCGCAACTTCAGAAGTTCTTTGGCTTCGTCGTCTAGCCGAGGAACTCAACATTCCACAACCTGCACCAACACCAATCTATTGTGACAACACCTCGGCCATCGCCATCGCTAAAAACCCGGTTTTTCACGCCCGGACTAAACACATAGAGATCGACTATCACTTCATCCGGCACCATATCGACTCCAACGCCATTCAGCTCATTCACATCGGCTCCAATGATCAGATAGCCGATATCTTGACTAAACCATTCCCAATCACTCGGTTTAATGATCTACGAAACAAATTAAACATTCAGCCAATGAATGCTTAATTTGCGGGAGGATATTAGTCAAGCTGATCCCAACTCACGCTTAAACACAAATATGTATCTATTTACCTCTTTGCCAGATGACATCTATATAAATACTTGTAATTACTGTAGAGCATATTAAGATATACAATTCTATTTCCTCTCTGTCTTCTTCCTCTGCACGTTCTCCTTCTTCTTGTTCTTGTCTCTCAGTTAATGAAATGATATATTTAATATGTCTGATGTCTGGTTTACGGCACTAAGAAATGTTGTGTGACTGAGAATTTAGATAACATAAATGGATTGATGTTTTGTGTCAATAAAGTGCTAATGACTAGCATTGAATTTTAGATTATGGCTGATAGATTGGATCGACAGATAGAAGGTGATGATTTGCATTTGAAGTTGGCCACCAATCAGTGAGGGAAGGTAAGGGGTGTTGATTGACGAACAAAATGTGAGTATTGGTATCAAAAGTTAAGACATCAATGAAAATTGTGAGTACAAAATCAACAGTTATTAAATAACTATTAACATAAGGTGATATTGGACGATTAAAATTCAATGTCTATGAAGGGTGAAGTATAGAATCAATATTTTGATGTTAGTCAATAAAAATTAGTTGGCTACTGAAAGGCAATGATAGCTAATATTGGGAGTATGATTCTAATAAACATTCGAACTTTTATGTTAGAAGAACACAGTTCATTATGATGATTACTGTACAAAATCCAAAATCTGAATTTGTATATTATAGACTCTTTCCTCAAAAATGTTGATGCTGAAGATAATGATCAAATTGGATACAATGTAATACGATTTTTACATAACGAATGAAAATTAAAATATGAATTTTAATTATTTTTATTATTTGTTCTAATTTGGCTTAGCTTTATCATTTCTTGTTGAAATCTTACAATTTTGGTATCATTGAAAAGTTAAGTATTATATGATTTTCATGCTTAGCATTCAAGTAGTTATAGCTAACAAATTCATATGAACTTTTATGTAAAAATTATAAATTCTTAACCACAAAAGTAAGAACCTAATGCTTAAAGAAGTAACGTTGCTTCAATTCTATATCTACTAATAAATGATTCAACCTCCCCCATCTACTTTCTAAATGCTGAAGCACTTCATAGCTACCATTCCAAGCTCTCATCGTTCTTCAATTTCTAGCTCGCCCCTTCAAGGCTTTTTTTTTATCTTTCTTAATGTAGTTGGGAGATTATTTTACTATATTATTTGTGCATCTTTCTTAATGTAGTTGGGAGATTATTTTACTATATTATTTGTTTCTTTTTATGAAGGAAGTGCTATAAATTGATTATTCATATTTTTCTTGGCAGTATGGGTATTATAATATCTTTGTTTGGATGTTTTGTTTGCCATTTATGACTTTTGTAAAGTTATGAGAAAAATAACTTAGCAACTCGAGTTTTAAAAAAAGAACTGTTCATCACATAAATTTTTGAAAAATCAACAAGAAAACATTAGTCAAATGAAATTATCAATATTATTTGAAAAGCAAAACAATGATAAAGCTATCCCAAACATATCCTAAATTTTATTGAAATATGCTTAGTATAAAAATGTAACATAAAAGAATTTTTGTAGGTCAATGAATAGGGAATTATAAATTAGAATTAATAAATGTATTATTTTTATTGCATAAAATTCATAGAAAAAAGTAACTTTATATGCCAGATATTTCATTTCTTAGAAAAATATGCTTGAAACTTTTATTCAGACCAAAATACCCTAAAAAATCGAAAATACACTCTAATTTATATAAGCTATATTTCACCCAAGAAATTAACCAACCCCTTGAATTGCCAAAGCCTTCTTCTTCTCCGATTATTCTCATTCTAAGGCTAAATTCTAATGCAACATTTCCATTTTCGTATGTCCTTAGTTAAATAACAACTCTCATTGAAGATTAGTGATCTTATATATTTATATTCAGAATTCTAAACTTAGAAAGATATTAGATAAAAGTTTACCCGTTTTGAAATTTGAATATTGCTCAAAATTTATTCTAACCTTAATCAAAATGTTTTCAACATACGATCAAACATTCTCAAAAGCTTATTTGTACTGCAAAAGTAGGATTGAACAATATTCAAAGTAACTTCAATCATGATTCGAGGATGATTCAATCAAAGTCTGGAAGTTTTGATCAATGTCAAAATATTGTTCGAATAACTTATAATAAGGTAGATCAAAATTTATCATATTTTTAATGAAAGTTCAAGCAAAGTTTCAATTTATTATTTTACATACATCTTCTCTTTTGAAAATGATTTCAATCCTTATGATCTTCAAGTACATGTTTTATAATGATAGAAATGTCACTTTATTTGGCAAGAAAACTTTTTCTTAAGCTCCTGTGGCTCTCTGCTAGGGTTCCGTCACTAGTTCTTTGTCGGGGTTTTCCCCGCCTCGCTGGGGTCTCCCCCCTTCTAGTGCTGGCAACCTTGGTGTTCTCAGGGGGGTTCTCTTGCCCTAGTTTTTTTTTCTTTGAGTTTTCTTCTATTTTTTTTTGGTTTATGCCTCTGGTGTTCGCTAGTATGGCGCCGGTTCATCTGAGCGACTATGATTTTTTAGGGAGATCGTCTCACTCGTGTTCGTTTTTGGAGGCGCTGGCTGGCTCGAAATCTGTCTCGTCTTTTCCAGATCTGCGTTGCTTTACCTTTCATGGTTTTCCTTCCCTGTGAATTTCCGATCAGGAAATTAATGAACTGGCCACCCTTTTTCAATTTTCATTAGTTGGTTTCTTCCCCACTAAGCGACTTTCTCTTGACTCAATATGCAAGTTCTTCTTTAACCTTAAATTAAATGATGATTTTTTTTTACTTTACTTGATCATTCGTATATTCTGATTAAACTTGAGAATGAATTGGACTACTGTAGGGTGTTTTGTCACCGTTCCTACCTTGTCTTCAACTTCTACATGAAGCTCACAAAATGGTTACCTAGTCTGGATGTTGGAGTTGAGTCGCTTGTGATACCGGTTTGGATTTCTTTTCCGCTTTTACATCCGCATCTTTATATCCCTCGTATTCTTCATGCTTTGGGAACAATTTTTGGTAAACCATTGAAAATACATTAGGCTACCTCTGTGGGTTCCCGACCCTCCTTGGCTCGTGTTCTTGTGGAGCGTGATATTACTAAATCTTACCCTAGCCAGGTTTGGTTAGGTTCTGAGACTTCAGGGTATTTGCATGAAGTTACCTTTGATGGTTTTCCCCCCTTTTGTGCCTCATGCAAATGTATTGGTCATTTAACTGGAAATTGCTGCCCTCTAAATGTGCCTGATCCGGCTGCTATCCCTGTTATGGGCAATGTTTCGGATGATGTTGGGGAACCTGGTCTTATGATTTTGAATCCTAAGAGTCATGATTTGTCTCCTGTTGTGGCTCCTATTATTAATGCTATTTTGAATAATTGTTCTCCCCCTTCTCTGTTGCAATGTGTGGAGAACTGCTTGAATGAAGCAATTGTTGTTGATTGTGTACCTGTAGCAAAACTTGTGGGGACTGTGGGGGTTTCAAAGGGTGTTGTAGCTGAGGTCATGCCCATTATTCAGGGCTCTCAGGTTTGTACTAGTGTCGGTGGAGCTTTAGGTTGTAAAGTTAATTATTTACCTGTTGTAGCTGATGTGGGTGTTGTGTCTGCCCCATGCGGTTTGACTGGATATATTGTGCCAAGTGTGTCTGTTGAGAAATCTGGTTCGTCTGGCTCCCCTAGAGCATTATCCCCTGGGTCTCAGGTGGCTTGCTCTTCGGTTAATTTGGGTGTGGATAAATCGGTAATACCTTATGGTGTAGACTTGGCGAGCAATGCTAATATTATTAAGATCCCTATTTATGTATTGTCTAACGCTGAAATGCATGATCATGTGGCTATAACTAGAAAAAATTCTATTTTTCTTCAAACATATTGGTTAATTTTAGAGGACTGCTACTCCTTTCCTTCTAGTAGGGATGAAGATGAGTTTTATGTGAGCGAGGAGCAAGTTGTTGGACGCTCTGCTGGTCGTCGTTTTCTTAATACAAGGGGTAGCAGTGCTAAAAGGAGAGGAAGGAAGTAGTGGATTTGGTTTTATCCTAGTTTTCTTTGCTGTTTGACATTGTGGTTGCAGCATTTTGTAGCTTGTTGGATGGTTATGTTTGGTCGTCATCCACAGTTTCTTTCTGATTTGGATCTTAGCGCTCTCGTCATTGATTTTGATGGTGTTGTGGACGATGATGAGGAGGCCCCTTCTTCCCCTTTGTGGCTAAGCTGGCTGGCAACCTGGGTGCCTTGGTATTGGTTGGATTGTCTGTTTTTTGCCACCTATGAATGGTTTGTGCTTGGCTACTAAGATGGTGCTGGGGCCTCCATTCCTGAGTCCCCTTTCTTTATTTATTTTTCTCTGCTTGGTCCTTTTTGATTGTTTGTTTCATTTTATGTTGTAATTTGACTTTGTACCCCTTTTCTTTTATTTAATAAAATCTTTCTGTTTTGAAGAAAAAATAATGATATAAATGTTGTTGGATTTTGACACTTTATAGTGATATGATTCTGTTTTCATTATTATTATATTATTTTATATCAAAAAATTTATCTGGTGTAGTATGGTTATTGTGATTATATCTAACATGTTATTATAAAATATTTTAATAAATTTAATTTAATATAAGCCTTCTTATTAAAATTATATCATGTGTTGCATCTATATTATATATAGAGTATACTATATATTTTATGTTATAGCTATCGTAATTACATTATGTTATATTATACTCTGTCATTTATGAAGTTCAAACCTTATTCGAACATAAAATTCAACTTGATACGTCTACAAAAAATTCACTTAATAGGCGTGAATCTCAATATAATATTTAAATTGGAAACTTGAAGAATTAAATTCAAAGCTATTTGAACTATAATTTCAACGGGTTTATAGTCGAATTGAATTAAAATGTCTCAATGAGACAAAATCATTAATGCCACAAGTGACCCGATTTGAATCTGAAAGAACAAAAATCAAGTACTTGAAGCATATTTGGAAGCTTTATTATATTAATTGATGGATTAAATGTCCTCCAAATATTGTGTTCCTACAGAAATCAAGCATATTGATGCGCTAAATTCAACAATACCAATATCATTTAACTAAGTACAGTAAGGTACTCAAATGCTGAATAAAATATCTATAATTTAAGGGATCAATATAAGATTTTGTTTGGGATGACTTTTTTACCGGCTTTTAAAGCAGTTTTATAGTATAAAAATTTTAATTTTTTTTCTACTAAAAAACTGTTTTAAGAAGTAATAAAACAGCTGTCCCAAATGAAGCTAAGGCATCATTTAGGACGGCTTTATTACTACTTCTTAAAACAACTTTCTTGAAAGATGATTTATGAAGAATTAAAAAAGCCATCACAAACTAAACCTAAGTCATTGGATGCAATGTTTTGAATAATGATAAAATTTACCTTTATTCAATTTACCAAAATGACTCTCAAAAGGCTATAAATTCACTGCCAAAATTTTCATGGCAACCCTAGGTAAATTACCACAGTTGCTAATTTCACCCTAATTGCTCCAAACGCCGGCCTTGGTCCGAGCCATGGGGACGAAGGCCGTAGGCGAAAACTGCTGCGATAGCCGGAAATGATACGACAAAGGATTTTCCGGCAAGGGATGCTGAGTTGATGGTAAGGATTATAACGGCAGTAGATTTTCCGGTGAGCCGCTTTCCTGATTTTGGAGCTTCGTGTTCTTTTTTGAATTTTTGCTACGAACTTATTCGTTAAACTGGATATGCAATTATTGGTTAATTTACTTTTTGTCTTCTGGGATCCTGATGAAGCCCAATATCTGAGATGATGCTGATATTTTGCTTTTTTGAATTTAACTTCATTATCGTTCTTCTTATTCCAACTAAAGTAGGCTTTGAATCCTTCTTCGCATTGAATTTTTCTCGAGTGTGATATGAGGCGTCTTTTTGTTTAATGTTTAACCCATGCTACTACAAATCTATCACTGTTTTCTCTTATTCTTTCACATTAAAGGGCTACAAGTAGGATTGAGGAAATCTTGTAAATTCATATTTAGTCAATCCAGAGGCTTAAATTCTTAAATTTGTTTGGAATGACAGATGATAAATTTGATTTAAGGCTTCTATTAGGAAAACTTTCTTATTGCCTATAATCTCTTTCCCAACCATTCCATGTGTAAATGTCCCTTTAGCATTGTTTATACTAAAGTCCAAAACCATATTGTAGTTGTGGTTGTTTTACCCAAATGCAAGAGCAAATCAACAGCAGCACAAGCTGATGCGTGTCGTTGTCATCACACATTCAACCCGGGTGAGCTTGTCTTAGTCCAATTACGTCATGAAAATTTTTCTCCAGGTACATACTCCAAACTGAGCAAAAGAAAAATTTGATTTGTCTATATTCTAAAGAAAATCAATGACAATACTTACATCATGGATCTCCCATCCCACCTCAACACCTCTTCAACTTTCAATGTATCTGATATCTACCTATATTTTCCATCGGATGATGCTCACGTCTTCTCTAACTCAATTGAATCCAGTTCTTCATATGTAGGGGACACTTGATGCAGTGCATTATATGAATACCGCCAGTATATCATATCGTTAGAGATCATAAATTCAACATTTACTTATGTTGTGTGAGCTTATGAGTAAATTCACTCTGAATTATTAACTAGAAACCGTCAGATAGTGCAGAAATATCCTTCTTCTTTTTGAACTAGCATCCATTGGAATACGCACTTCTAAACTACATACACTTAATGCTACAAAACTTATAAAAGGATGAAATAGGTACATTGGAATCTCAAATACTTAGCTTGATAATTATAATACAAAGATTACTAAACAAACTTAGCATAACTCCTACATTTTGTTAATTGCTCCAAAAGTAAGCAAAATGAAAAGCTTGATTCTGAATTCAAAAAACAGCACACAAACTCTATCAGCCAATCAACTCTGGGACAGAAACTTCTGCTCCTTATTGCTCTCATTACTTGACTCCCACTGGTACTAAGCTTAATTTCAACCTGCAAAATTATAAATCAATTAGAAGACATATAAATCAACTACTTCCAATCACTACTTTAAGTCTTTAACCTATCAGGTACAATGGTTTCGTTGATTTATTAGCAGTTCTCAGACCAAGATTTATTTAGCTATGACTTTTTAGAACATACTTGCCTTCTTTTACTGCAACAAAATCAAATCTACATCAAGTTCTACTCAATTTGACCGTTGCTTGGCCCATTTGAATATTCATTAGAAAATTTATCAAAATATCACTTCTATTTAACACAAAATGCAAAAAGATATTTAAAAGACATAAATATGTGCCACGAGCAGTCTTTGTTTAGGAGCGAGAGAGGAGCAAATAGGAAAATGAAAGCCGTACTCGAGGTCGTGAGTCATGAGAGAGGAGCAAATGGGAAAACGAAGCAGACCGTTTGGGTTGAGGGAAGCAAGCCGTTTTGGGACGGTCTCCAATTGGGCTTGTGCACGTGAAAAAAGAGTTGTGTTCTTAATAGGCCTTATCTATAAGTTTAAGTTTTTTCGTTGAAATTTTTATTGTCTACTAGCATATCAAGCACTACTTTGATCTCTTTTGGTTCATACCTTGTAATAAGTGGTATCAGAGTTGATGGTTCAATTAAGATCAAATAAGTTCCAAGTAACATTTGGTTTCAATTGATCTTGTCAACCTCTAACATGATTGTTAGGTTAAAAAACAGGGGACTTTTTTACTGCAGGTGATTAAATTAGCTCCCGGTATATGATTATTGAAGGTGTTTAAAAAAAATGAATTGAGGGATAGTGATAGCCAATTTGGAGGACTCACGTGCAAGAGAAGATTTTTGAGATCCACATTGGAGAAGAAAATACATTAAAATTTAGTTTAAGAGTTCAATTTATAATTATAGTTGTAGTGGCCTTGATCAATTGACTCAAACTTCTAGGTTAATAGGAGTCCATCTAGTAGTGTATAGGGCTTAATTTAAGCTCCCTGTAGTTAAACTTAAACATCAGGTTAAACAAATATTGTTTGAATCTCCGTTCATGTAATCACATATTGTATTGAAAACTGGAAAGACTTGTATAAGTTATACTTCTTCATTCCAAAATGTTGTAACTTATATTTCTCACAATTATTTGTCATATAGAACCATAATCAATTAAGGCTTTATTAGAAGCCAGGATCCTTGGCAGATACACTAAGCAAGAGGCTACATTTCTACACAAATATTGTATCACTATTTTAGCTTAATTGCATGGCAAAGCATAAGAATATGGATAGGGAAATAAAACTCGCATATTAAAGACTGTTCAGTCAAACATAATTGACGATGCATGGTGATACGAACAAAGCTAGAATATGATATTATTTCAGGTGGTTCCTCACATCTTTTTTGAACTAAGTAGAAAAACTGGTGTTGCAAAATCTTTCTTGAAATTATAGTAGTGGGAGAAACTGCTTACCTCTATTTATACGTCTATTTGTAACATCATAACTGCTTATGTAATCTATTGAACCACTGGAAATTATATCTGTAGCTGTGGCGCCAAGCTCATAACCAAATGAATTGGATCTATCAAGTTCATTTAATCCTGAGTGCCAAGAAAGATCTCCATAAATTGAACCACTTCCATATGAATCCATATAGTTTCTTGTAGCTGTAAAAGAAGTACTAATTAAGAGAGCCAATGTCATTACTCCTTGCATAACTATCACTAGAAAAACCAAAAGTATCATCCACAGTCCCATAGCTCAGATTTCTTATAGTAAAGTCAGAACCACTGCACATAGCATGAGCCATAGGAGAGGAAGATAAATCCTGCCATCCGATATTATTGTTGTCGAAGCCATCCATGCTCCCTCTTCCAGAGGCTGCGAAGGAATTTGCACTTGCAGGAATAATATTATAGTCACCATTGTCCAATAGATTAAGAGCTGTTGAATCAAAAGATGGACCAGGATTACTACTAACTGCACTGTAACCAATAAAGACAGCAAATCTAGTTGCATTCCCACTATATTAAGGGCTTAAGGCTTGTCCATAACCAATATTGCTACTTAAATTTAAGTTGAAAGGGGACCCGTTCCGACCTCCGATCACCGGCCCAAAGCTACCGAGAGAGATTGTATTGTTCCCCTGACCATATACATTAAGAGAATTGTTGAGTCTATTCAAGCCATAGTTAGTAGGTCCTAGGGATAATTCTTTTGGGATAGCTCTTTTGACCTCCACCATCTTTCCATTTAGTTCATGAAAGGCTTTGTACAAAACTCTTTCAAAAACATCTTCAGAATTGAAAGTTATAAACCAAATCCTCTTGGCCTTTGAGTGTTATGATCATGCATTACAACAACATCTGTGATGGCCCCAAACCTTTCGAAGTACTTGTTGAAGTCTGCTTCTGTTATATTGGACGGAAGGCCTCCCACAAATATTTTTTTGGCACGGCTAGGACCAGGTGAACCATGGAGGCTATTGTTGTTTCTATTAAGTAATATGCGTTGATCATCCCTTGGAATAGCTTTCTTAGCTTCAACCTGCTATGCATTATTATAAGTAGAATCACAATGAACCCGTATAAAACAATATATGCATGCAATTTTAAAGTGTAGAATAAAAGATATTGTTGGGATTGATGCCCAGGATTGATTGCGCTAAGGGATCAATGCTAAGGAACGACTGTACTGCGCGATCGACTGCGAGATCAATGCTTGGGTTCAATGTCTCTGCGGGATCAACGATCAAATCGACCGCGAAATCGACGTCTTATTAGACTGCGTTGCGCTGCGGTCGAAGCTACGAATGAAGGTTGGAAGGCGGTGTTACTGTGGAATCAACGTCGGAATCGATGTCGGGTTCACAATAACAGAGATCATAAAGTATCACAAGCAAAACCATGTAACTTTTTATTTTTTGAAGAATATTATATATATATAAACATCTCTTGAAATTAATAGCATATCTTCCATGATCTCTCAAAGTCAATAACGATTATTAATGTCTATGTAATGAAGAAAGATGTAAAACAAGAAGATTCATATAAGTATAACAACAAACAAGATATAGAAAAATTCTCACCTTTTTTCCACAAATTACAGCTTCAGCCTCTCCCTTGATAATCATATATCTTGTACCCCCAAGATGTAAACCAGTGGGTGCATTGAAGTCATTCGTTATAGCATAGATTTCATTAGGCTTGAACTGCAAATACGAAATAGTATTATGTAATATTAACCATCTATATATATGGATGATTTAAATATAATTATTAACATGACAATAAAGTCATCTCATTTTAATAAATCTAAAACAAAATAATTTAATTTAGGATTAAAATTGTTTGAGTATTACCAATGGTGGAATTATGAGGTGGTTGAGGGGAGAGCTATGTGCCCAAACGCTGCCATCGTGGCCAATTGTGGTCGCCGCCGTAAGTCGCTGGCCCTCATTGTCGAAAATCAAGTGCTCGTCGACATGCGTTTTCTTTTCTTTTTAGAAAAATTTGTCTGTCAATCGTTATTTTTTTTTAAATAAATCTAGTTATTTTTTAAGAAATATTCATAATAATATTTATGTGTTTTTAATTTTTTTTTTTAAAAAAAAAAAAAACACACACACACACTAGGGCCATCGCTCGCTAGAACCACGGGTATTCATTGTTGCCTTCCATTTGTGCTTAATGCCGTATTTAATAAAATAAAAATAATGCTTATTTAGGATATCAAATATATTTTTAGTTTTTATTAAAATAAACAATGTTCGATATAAATTGGTTCGTAGATGATAATTGACCCTAATATCATATATTTGGCACGGTAGAGCTAGAAAATTGAGTGAGTATGAAAAAGCTATGTTTTTTTTTTTTGAAGAAAATGCCAAATTGCATTAAAACCAAAAAACAAAGAAGTTATTACAAACTACTAAGTGATAAAAATCTTATCACAATCCTCCTCTAACAATTGAAGAAACATAGGAGGAATAATATTGCAAACCAACTCTTCCCAACAAAAATCACCTTGTAAAGCATGATTAGCACAAAAATTAGCTAATTTATTGCAGTTTCTATTTGCAAAATGAAAAAGAAACTTACCAAATCCATCCAAGAATGAAATATCTTCCATTCCTTCATTTGGATCACTCCGACTCTTTTGATCCACTACCTTTTGAAGATGCTTAATAACATTGATGTTGTCGCTTTCTACCAAGATTCCTTTAGCATCCAACATCCACTCCATGATGATCATCTTCAAGGACCGAAAAGCCATCAACTCCAAAGTACCGCTATCCCAATGGGTGCAAGAGACTCCAAAAGCAAGCAAAAATCTTCCTTTAGAATCTCTAAAAATTCCACCAATTCCATCAACATAAGACTTTGTTAAAGATGCATCAATGTTGACTTTAATCCATCCTGGGGGAGGAGGGTGCCAAGATGAAGACAGCTGATTCAGCTGGTTAACACCCCAGTGATCCACAAATAGATTAGTGTCGGCATTGGAAGCAAAGCTAATAGAATTAGCAGCTAAAGTATTCAAGCTTAGCTCACGGTCACCATGCTTAATCAGATTTCTGCTTTTCCATGACCAATAAATCATAGAGCAATAAAGTTTTGCTATAAAACTATTTTCCACTGATAACCGTTTCAATTTGTTTTTGCAATCTCTAGTTGAATTAAACATTGGAACCGGAAATCCCCAATCTCTTAGAACAACTGAAATTTGCTTAATTTTCGAGCATAGAACCATCACATGTTCTAAGTTTTCCTCTCCATTGCATCCTCTAGGACATGAATCGTGCCCCAACAGCCTCCGGTACATTAAAAATGCATTAGTGGGTAATGCATTGTTAAAAAGTCTCCACCAAAAGCATTCCACTCTAGAATTAAGTTTCAGATTTTTTAACCAACCTCCATAATCAACTTCCACCCTCTCTATTTCCAACGAAGAAGAAGCCAAACCCGTAATACTCCTACCTGAAAAATTGTGAATCAATTCTAAAGTATCTTCAGCATTTCCAGGATAAATTTGCACTTGAAGAATAACTTCAATCAAAGAATTCCCAAAGAATTCCTGTAGGAGATCTTCATTCCACACTCCTTCATTAATAAAGTAATCAAGTGACTAAAACTCAAAATTCCCCACTGCAATATAAGTAGGCCACTTATCCAAACTTTTATCAAAAATCCACACATCTTTAAAGATGTTAATAGATTTACCGTTAGCAACCTTCCATCTAGAGATCCGGTTCAGAAATTGTGCTCCATTAGCTACTAATTTCCAGGCTACAGAACAGTTTCTCGGGCCAGATTTTTCCCAAAATTTCAGTCCATACTTTGCCATTAAGGTTTTATTCAGTAATGAATCCTCTTTTTTCATGAAACTCCAAGCAAACTTAGTTCTTAAAGGACCGGCTATATTGACCAAAGAATGTATGCCTTGACCCCCTTCCTTCCAACTTTTGCACAAGTTGTTCCAAGCCACATAATGTAAGCCGTGACTACCACCTTGTTTATCCCAAATAAAACTCCTACAAGCTTTGTCCAACTCTTTTAAGATATTCATTGGAATTAAAGAATGAGTAGCCATAAAAATCGGTAACGAAGCTATTACTGATTTAACTAAAACAAATCTTCCGGCCAAAGAAATAGATTTCTTGCCCCAAACATTAAGTTTGGCAGCAGCTTTTTCTAAAATGAAATTAAAATCTGTAGACACCAATCTCCAAAGAGCCATCTTGACCCCAAGATAATTGAATTCCTTCACAGTTTTAAACCCCCAAAGCTTAGCAATAGCTTTCCTTCTATTTTTTTTGACAGATTTTCCAAAAAGGATCATTGATTTTTTCTCGTTTACTTTCTGTCCAGTTCGGCTACTAAAATCTTCAATAATCCTTTTGAATTTCTTCATGCATTTAAGCTTTACTTCTGAGAATAAAAGAACATCATCTGCATACAGTAAATGTGAAATTCTTGGAGCGTTTGGAGAGATTTTAATACCCAATTTCCTTCCTCTTTGACTCAAATCATCAGACAAAATCTGAGCACACAGAATGAATAAGTACGGAGACAGAGGACACCCCTGTCTAAATCCGCTTTTGGCTTTGATCCCATCTGACATCTTACCATTAATCAAAATAAAAAATTCAGGATTCTCTACACATTCCATAAGTAGTTTGATAAAACTACTAGGAAAACCATACCGGTTCAAAACTTTCCTTAAAGTTCCCCATGCCATGCTATCATAAGCTTGTTCCATATCAAGCTTAATAGAGACCAATCCTTTACTAAATTTAGAGAATCTGAGCTTATTGAAAAGTTCATGGCTTAGCAAAATATGAGAAGATAAGGATCTACCTTTAATAAAAGTTGTTTGCTCTTCAGAAATGAGACCATTAATCACCTTCAAAAGTCGGTTCAGCAACATCTTGGCTATGACTTTGTATAAAGTACAACATAGACTGATAGGTCGGAAGTTTGTAGGAGATACCGGGTGTACCGCTTTAGGAATAAGAACTACTAGAGCCTCTTTCCAATGCGGATCAAGTCTTCCCGTGATGTAGAACGGGTAGGAGGAGATGCTCGGGAGAGGGTCTCCTCGCCCAACTCTAAGGGAATTTGATTTCTTTGCCCAAAATCTAAGATTCTTCTCAGGTTTTCTCTTGGTTTGATAGAGGTTGCAAGCTCCAAAATTTGAGGACAAATTCAGCTTTTGTTTCGTCTCAAAAACTGCAACAATTCCTTTACAGGAAGTCTGAAATATCTCAGATTTTTCTCTCCGAAATCTGAGAGGAAATCTTGCTCTCGGTGTGGGGAAGAAAGAACTAGCAGGAGCAAAAAGTTCTGGCAGCAGACTGGGAGTGCAGGAGAAATAGGAATTTGGAGAAGGAAAACCCAGTAAAATTACTAGGGAGGGATGCGGGCAAGTGTGACCAGATTTTGGATGGTTGTTTCCCGCTTGAAGTGGGCTGAATTTTGGGCCCAGAAAATTGAGATGGGGAAAGAATAAGTGATCCCATCTAGCCCCGGTGAAACAAGAGAATTGTTCTTCTGAATAACCGATTCTAATTCAGAGTAATTAAAGTCCTCCTGAAGCAACCGTTTGTCTGATTCATTTAAGAAATTAATACCAGATGGCCATCTATCCAAACAACATGATCGTTCCTTCCATTTGGTACCAAAAAATTTCAATATTATCTCTTCAATTTTTGAATGTTCTTCAACCAAATTCCCTTCTTCATTCTTCAACTGCCGGATTAAATTCCCCACTCTTCTTCCACTGGCAAAAGAATGAAAAAAATTGGAATTCATGTCATTATTTTGGATGAACCTCACTTTTGCCCTTTGTCTCCACCAAGTGTTGATCCTAGCCAAAGTCACATTAAACTCCTGAATTTTTGCTCTCAACACTAGAACTTTTTCATTGGACAAAGCACATACATTAGATTCTTCCAATTGTAGGATCGAAATATCCTGTTTCAATTTTTCTTTCAGCTCCATGAAGTTCTTCAGTTTTGATTTACTCCAATAGTGAAGAGCCCTTAACACCCTTTTACACTTCAAATTAACCACCTCCATAGCATCTCCTTGCACTGGCTTGCTCCAGATTTTCCTCACTATAGCTTTAGAAGCCGGGTATGAAGCCCAAACATCCTCATATCTAAAAATTCTGCAGTTTTGTAACTTTTCATTCAAAATCCTAAGAATTATCGGGCAGTGATCTGACCCAATTCTCTCCAAGTTTCTAACAGCAGCATTTTGTATCTCATATAATGCTTTGGAATTCAAAAGACATCGATCAAGCCTTTCAAGGATACGAACATTTCCTTTTTTATTGTTACACCATGTAAATTTTGGTCCTATCATCCCAACATCATGAAGATCCATATTTGACATGAATGCTTTCATTTCTTGAGGTCCATGAGAGAATGAAAACTTCTTTCCACCCCTTTTTTCGTCTTGAGATAATATACAGTTGAAATCCCCACCTACAACCATAGGTAATTCCAAATCATCACAGCCTTCTAATTGATTCCACAACCTCCTTCTAGATTGAAAATTTTTATTCCCGTAAACAGTTGATACCACCCAAGTGCCTTTATTCATAATACTCAACTTTCCACTAACACATTGTGGAGAATCATCAATTAAGGAAAAACTTGCCACATTAGTATTCCACATAACAATTATACCTCCAGAAGCACCATTAGAGGGATGCATAAAAAAATCCCATTCATCACCCAATAAATTGTTCATCTCCACTTTATCATAAGAAGAAATTTTAGTTTCCACCACCCCAACAAAAAAAACATCCCAGGTTTTCACAAACTCCTTCAAATAGAGAGAAGCCTCTCTTTTATTGGCTCCTCTACAATTCCAAAATGCAACAGACGTCATTTTGGATTAGAAGTGGGAATGAACCCACTCCTACCTTTATGTATTACCTCAGATTTCTTCTTTGAAGAATTATTCAAATGCCCCAGACGTTTGAGTTCCTTCATCAGCTTTGGATTTTGAGTTACAGATCCAGAATTCTCTAAGCACGGAATCACCAGATTTTGAGTAGTTTCCGAAATCTTATTGCTGGGTCTGGACATAGTCATAAGATCTTCAGTATCTGCACCGTTAACTCTAGCAATTTCTCCTTCTTCTAGTCCCTGTTCAACAACAGAAGACAAAATTGAAACCTCCTCATTACTGTTATCCTCCAACAATTTGAATTTGTTGTGTGATTCAGGCAAGACTTCATTGAAATAAGAATTGTTCAGTCCAACTCCATTACTGTTAATAGCCTCTTTAACTCCTTTTTCATCATATTTCAACTCCTGGAGATTTTCAACAACTGGATTAGCATCAGACTCAGCAGCTCCATTAATTGAAGAAAATTTTGGATTAGGCTTCCCTCCAGGCAAGCTTTTTTTAGCAACCCATTATTCCTTCCGACTTTTATTTTCGTGCTTAAATTTTGAAGAGAAAATAGCCCTTCTACTTTTTTTGTGGTTCACATGGATCCACGGCCCATAATTACAGTCTTCAACAGGAAATTTAATCCTAGAATCTTCAGAGCACCCTTCTTTAATAACTGGATCCGCACCTTTATTAGGATTTAATTCCTTCTCCTTGCAATCATTACTGAGGTGTCCAATCTTCCCACAAGAAAAGCAAAAAGATGAGATTTTCTCATACTCAACTTTTTGGAAGAACCTTCCATCAAGTCCATCAACCCAAACACCCAATGGTAATTGTTTGTCTAGTTCTAACCGAACACAAACTCTGGCGAACTCTCTCCTTCCCCATTGAAACATTTCACCATCAATAAGCATTGGGGAACCAATCAATGATGCAATTCTAGCAACGTTAATTTCATCCCAACAGTAAAGTGGAAGGTTCGGCAATCTCACCCAAACCGGTGAAGTTAAACCCTTTAATGAAGAGGTTGAGAATTTAGAACTCCACTTATCAATCCCAATTATGTGTCCATTAACGAACCATGGACCTCCAGAAATAACCTTCTCCACAACCTCTTTAGAGAAAAAAGAACACAACATCCATCCTGAGCCAAGAATCGTCAAGTGAAACTTCCCAAACTGCGACCATTGACGTCTCAATTCTGCCGAAATTACTTGAATTGGAATTACCTTCCCAAAAACTTTCACCACAATAGAATTCTGTAGTTTCTCAGAATTTTCAATAATCTTTGGCTCATACAGTTGAACAGCTATCCCATCTTCAGATAAAATTGATTCAGCTAAAGGCAAATCAACTTTGATGTGTTGACGTTTAACCCAAGGGTTTTGCACCACTTGAGCAGATTCAGAATCCTTTTGGGCATTCTCACAAACATTCAAAACACTGGATTCTTCATTATGAACTGAAAGACCTCCCTTAACATTATTCGCAAATCGATTAACGAAAATCTTCATTCCAGACGATGAAGAATCGTGATCATGTGCTTTCACTTTGATAATTGACGACGGAGATTCAACACAAGTATCACCTACCACCTGCTTTCCCTTTCCAATGGCAGGAGAAGAAATCTTGATCGGCTCTGCAAACGGTTCTTTGATAATCAAAGCATCATTACCGCACTTTGTTTTGATATTACCAAGAACACCTGTAAACGATCCTTGCAACGGAGGAAAATCATGATCAGAAGTATCGACAACAATCCGACCACCGGAGAAGGAGGCCGATTGGCCGGTCATCGGCTCCGCCGATACCGCCAAGCCAACGGAAATTCAAAAAGAAACTTTCTCTCCCTAGAAAACCAGACATTCTTCATTATGAAAAAGCTATGTTATCTCAAAAGAATAGCTCAATAATATCAAATGACTAGTTTAAAAAAAGAAGAAGAAGAATAAGAGAATATGATATATGATGTGACTATTATAATTTGACATTGACATGTGGACTAACTGAATGTTGTACATGTGGATCCTTACTTCTAAGGTAGCCCCCTCTTCTCAGATGAGTATTCGAGGCCAGTGCCTTTGACAAGTCATCAAGAACTAGGTCATAGGGCAAGTTTGTGTGTGCAAGTCCTTAGGAATAAGTGACGAGTTCCAATGAATGAGCACCAAGTACCCCATGAGTGAGGGACGAGTCACTTGGATGCTGGTAGTTATAAACCTAAGACGATTTCCATCAATAATAGTTAGAGGCTTTAGAGGTGTGTTACTGCTCTGCGGAGAGTGGTCGTTTGACTACGAGTTGGCTTGTTGCTTCCCTTTTCTCCCTTGCCTGGCCTGTTATGGCCTTAAATATGGTTTCATAAGGAGGGCAGAGACCTTAACCACATATTAGGCTATTATTCAACTGTACTCATGTTTGGCCTGAATTTTGAGATGAAAATAATATTGAAGTTGCATGTATCAAGAGACTTGTCGGAATCCTTAGTGGCATTGTTTAGACTTTAGAGGACAAAGAACAAAATATCTCCTACTATGAACATGTAAGATAAAGACAAACTATAAGATGAAGAATGAACACAACTTCAATTTTAAGTAGAAAATCGTAAAGAGGACTACACACATGTTGAAATTTACTTGATCAAACCCATTCTTTATTATAACACCTAAATCATCCGCTCTCATTCTGAGGCGACTCTTCCGCTCGTTCCGCTCTAGGGCTTGCCTCCGGGGCGTTCCCCTGGCGGTGTCCACTGCTGTTTCGATCAGGAAAGTTTTCCTTTCCCTTTCTCTTACGTTCTTGGATCATTTCGTGTTGTTTCATTTTTATTTTCCAGCCGTTTGTGGCAGTAATGGTGCCGAAGCACCTATTGGACTCTAGTTTTTTGTCTGGTTCCAATTATTCACATTCTTTTGCTGAAGCCTTAGCTGGTTCTCCATCTAATGTGCATTTCCCGGAGCTTAAGTCTTCGTCCTGTCACGATCTGCCCTCTCTGTGGATCTCTGAGGAAGAAATTCGGACCCTTGCTACTCCTTTCCAGTTTTCACTTGTCAATTTTTTTCCGTCTCAGCGGCCTAGTCTAGACTCTATAAGGAATTTTGTTTATCAATCTGAATCTTAACGCTAATTTTTCGGTTACTCTGCTCGATTCTACGCATATCTTGGTTAAACTTTCGAATGACATAGATTATAGCCAGGTTTTCAGCCATCGATCATACCTAGTTTACAATTCTTATATGAAATTAACTAAATGGTATCCTTCTTTGGATATTAGTGTTGAATGTCATGTTATTCCAATTTGGATCTCTTTCCCCAGTCTCCGACCTCACTCTTTAATCCAAGGATTCTTCATGCGTTAGGGTCGATTTTTGGTCATCCGCTTAAGGTCGACTCTGCCACTTCTTTGGGCTCTAGACATTCTATTGTGAGAGTCTTGGTTGAGATTGATATCACGAAAATTTTTTCGGACAAAGTGTGGGTTGGTCTTGAGAAGCTCAGTTATATCCAACTTGTTGAAATGGAAGTGTTTCCCCCTTTTTGTGTTCATTGTCAGTCTATTGGACAAGTTAAAGGGAACGTTAGACTAAATCTGCTGTCCCGTTTACTGTACCCATGGTTTAAAATTGCGCAATATGAGGCTCGCCTTGAGGCCCGCCTTTGCGCAATTCCAGTAAAAAACGCCTCGATGCTTACGCCTCGAGTTTTTTTAATGAGGCTTACGCCTCAACTTGGTTGAGGCCCGCCTGGCCTCACTGGCATGAGGCTTGCGCCTCACACTATATATATTAAAACTTACATAAATCTTGAAATACCCGACATTGGACTCTATAGGAGAGGAGGAAGGGGAGAGAACAGTTCATCATAATGATGATTCAAATGAAGAACCCCTTAGTGATAACAGTGTTGATGACTTATGAATTCTTATGTGATATGTCATTGCTATTTATTTTTGGAAATTGGAATTATATGTTAATGAAAAGAATACTAGGATTTGGGAAAGATAGAATTTTGAGTTGAACTATATTTCATGTTGTCTTATTATTGAGATATTTTGATTTCACTTCATATCTTATGTTTTTTTATTTTTTATATTATTCACTCATTAGTATATGAAAATTTTATCATTTTATATTTACGCAATCTTTTGATTTTGAGGCTTATGCCTCAAAACGCCTTGAGGCTTACGCCTCGCCTCACGAATGAAAAACGCCTCAATACCCGAATACGCAATTTTAAACATTGACTGTACCTGTTAAGCCTTCTTGTTATGTTAAGGTTTTTGATAAGGGGGAGGCTGCTGGGGTTGTTGAGCTTGGGTCTGGGGATGTTTCCTTGGTTAATTCTCCTGCTGTCAAGAATTTGGAATTAATGTCGGACCGTATTTTTCTCTCGGGCGGGTTCCCTCTCTGTGGATCTCTGAGGAAGAAATTCGGGCCCTTGCTGCTCATTTCCAGTTTTCATTGTCAATTTTTTTCCGTCTCATCGGCTTAGTCTAGACTCTATAAGGAATTTTTTTTATCAATCTGAATCTTATCGCTGATTTTTCGGTTACTCTGCTCGATTCTACGCACTCTGCTCGATTCTACGCATATCTTGGTTAAACTTTCGAATGACATAGATTATAGCCGGGTTTTCAGCCATCGATCATACCTAGTTTATAATTCTTATATGAAATTAACTAAATGGTATCCTTCTTTGGATATTAGTGTTGAATGCCATGTTATTCCAATTTGGATCTCTTTCCCCGGTCTCCGACCTCACTCTTTAATCCAAGGATTCTTCATGCGTTATGGTCGATTTTTGGTCATCCGCTTAAGGTCGACTCTACCACTTCTTTGGGCTCTAGAAATTCTATTACGAGAGTCTTGGTTGAGATTGATATCACGAAAAAAATTTCAGACAAAGTGTGGGTTGGTCTTGAGAAGCTCGGTTATATCCAACTTGTTGAAATGGAAGTGTTTCCCCCTTTTTGTGATCATTGTCAGTCTATTGGACATGTTAGGGGGGAATGTCAGGCTAAATCTGCTGCCCGTTTACTGTACCTGTTAAGCCTTTTTGTTATGTTAAGGTTTTTGATAAGGGGGAGGCTGCTGGGATTGTTGAGCTTGGGTCTGGGGATGTTTCCTTGGTTAATTCTCCTGCTGTCAAGAATTTGGAATTAATGTCGGACCGTATTTTTCTCTCGGGCGGGTTAATGATGTTATGGTTGGGGCGGGTGTTTTGCCTTTACCTTTTACTTGTTCTAAGGCTTCTAATGAGCATGATTCATGTAGTAGGGATAATGCTGATGCTGCTCATATTTGTCATCCTGTTGATGTTGTTGTTGGGAGGGGTGATGCGAATGTTGTTGCAATTATGGATCAATTAGCTGAGTTGCCCTGTTCTGCGGATGTGCCTATTCCCACGGATTCCTTTCATGGTTGTCCTCCCTCCGTTACTGTAGAGATTTTGCTATATGGGCCTGTGTTTTCGCCACATGCTTTGGTTGACCCTCTGTTTTGTACTGTTCCGAAATTTTTGGGGGTTGTTTTGAATTCTAAAAATTAGGGTAGGCCTAATTCTAATGAGTAATTGTATTTCTCCTAGGGGTGTTTCTACTCCTATAACTGTGGACGGTTTGAAGGAGAAGAATACTGATTTATGTGAGATTAATAGGGAAGTTGGGTATGAGCTGTCTAGTGGTTCAATCCATGGTGTTTCTCCTCATACTCCAGTGGATTTGGCTGTGGTTGCTTGTGAAGTGGTACATATTGTTTCTTCTCCTACTATTCAGGTGTATGGCCAGCTTGTTGAGGTCCCAGTTAATTTAATTTCTACTAATGCTTTAGCTTCCCATGTGGGTGACAGACCGAGGGGCAGTGTTAGATGGCAAACTGATTGGCTTGAATGCTCATCTTCTTCTAAGGTTGAAGAAGTGGACGCGGGTACTCAGAATGGTATTTTGCAAGATGATCACTTTTGGGTGGGTAAACGTAGAAAGTGGAAATAAAAAAGACGAGTTCTATTTTGGCCATGCGGATTATCTGTTTTGTTTGGGCTATGATGTGGCTCAGGCTCATCACTCTGGATCTATGGCTAGTTGGCAACCTTTGGTGGTGGTTCTTCTGAGCGGTGCTAGCGGTTGGTTGGCTTTTTGGTGGATTATTGCTCACTCACTCCTCTGGTTGGTCCGTGCCTAGATTCAGAGTGATTGGTAGTCTTTGCCTTTACTGAGCCTAGTGGCTTTTTATGCCTATTTTCCTTCTCGATTGAGCTTCTCATTGTTATCTACGTCTATATCCGGTTTCTTTTCCCGGTCTTTCTGCTAGTTTAACCCTTTATGCACTCATTTTATTTTCATAGAATAAGACTACTATCTTTTGGAAAAGAAAAATTATAACACCTAAATCAAAAGTCAAGATATAATGAGAAGGTAAATAATATTTATTTCTGCTCAATTCCTCCATTCAAAAGACAACCAAAGGAGAGGGATTCATATAAGGAGAGGAGAATAACATGAAAAAGAGAAAACGAATAACACAATTGTTCACTTAATTCTTCCTACCAAAACATATAGCCTGAACACAACTATAGCGTCATTGAAGGAAATAAAAGCAAATGAATAAAGAGATAGCCAAATGGTTTGAGATATCCAACTATATCTTTAACTGCAAAGGAAGAACCGAACCATCACGGTGAGTAGTGGCAGAGCTAGAATTTTTTTATAGCGAGGGCTTTTGAGGAAGCAGCAATTATTAAAACAAAGTTGAGTATAAAAACAATCAGAGCAATTGCAAAAACTTCCTGACAATTTCACTAATTTTGATCATATTCATGAAGTTGTCTTTGAGGAAGCAGCAATTATTAAAAGAAAAAAAATGTTATGTCTAATCTTAGGAATAAAGCAAAAAATTCTAAAACACTTAGCTAATTATCTAAATGAATTATCCAAAAGTGTTTTTTTCATAAATGTCTCAATCTCGAGAAATAATAAATCTTGGAAGTTTGGGCGTCAGTTTGTAATCTGATAATGACTTGGCAGAACTCTAGCGTCAGTTGATGGTCTGGCGGAGTTTAGGGACTCAAGTAGTGTCTGGCAAAGGCGAAGACCTCAAGTGGTTGTCCGGTGAAGGTGAGGGCCTCAAGTGGTGATCCGGCGAAGGCGAGGGCCTTAGGTGGTGGTCCAGCGAAGGTGAGGGCCTCAGGTGGTGGTCCAGCGAACTAAGGCGGTGGTTGAGGAGGAGCTTCTTCCTTCTCTTCCTTCTCTTCTTACTTCTTCTCTTCTTCCTTGGATCCCCTTTCAAGAGAAATGATGGGTCTATTTATAGATTTCTGGAGTGGCTTGGCCCGTAAATATATGAGAGATCAAGGGTAAATGGGGAGTGGTTGGATCGATGGCCGATGTTGAATCCCTTGATCATGGACTGTTTGATGGACATTTGAATGTCTTAATGATGTTAGAATTTAGTGATATTGGGCTCATTGGATTCGTCTCGTCGAGCCACTTGATTCGACTATAAGCACTTTATGTTTGGAAACCATTTATTAATCCAAATTTGGTTCAAATTTTCCAACAATGCTTCTAACCCTTGATTTGGACCCGTTTGGACTCGAATTGGGTTGGATTTGTGTCGTTGGGTTTGTATTCTTGTGATGCTAAGTTTGACTATAAGTTTGATGAAATTGGAGTTCGGATGGTCCCAATTTTAATTTCAGAAGTTTCCAACTTGATTTTGCAT
>NW_021319523.1:3710452-3717779 GCF_001605985.2 Dendrobium catenatum | reverse complement strand
CTTGGCAGAACTCTAGCGTCAGTTGATGGTCTGGCGGAGTTTAGGGCCTCAAGTAGTGTCTGGCAAAGGCGAAGACCTCAAGTGGTTGTCCGGTGAAGGTGAGGGCCTCAAGTTGTGGTCCGGCGAAGGCGAGGGCCTCAGGTGGTGGTCCGGCGAAGGTGAGGGCCTCAGGTGGTGGTCCGGCGAACTAAGGCGGTGGTTGAGGAGGAGCTTCTTCATTCTCTTCCTTCTCTTATTCCTTCTTCTCTTCTTCCTTGGATCCCCTTTCAAGAGAAATGATGGGTCTATTTATAGATTTATGGAGTGGCTTAGCCCGTAAATATATGAGAGATCAAGGACAAATGGGGAGTGGTTGGATGGATGGCCGATGTTGAATCCCTTGATCATGGACTATTTGATGGACATTTGAATGTCTTAGTGATGTTAGAATTTAGTGATCTTGGGCTCGTTGGATTCGTCTCGTCGAGCCGCTCGATTCGACTATAAGCACTTTATGTTTGGAAACCATTTATTAATCCAAATTGTGGTTCAAACCTTCCAACAATGCTTCTAACCCTTGATTTGGACCCGTTTGGGCTCGAATTGGGTTGGATTTGTGTCATTGGGTTTGTATTCTTGTGATGCTAAGTTTGACTATAAGTTTGCTGAAATTGGAGTTCGGATGATCCCAATTTTAATTTCAGAAGTTTCCAACTTGATTTTGCATTGAGATTCATGCCCGATCAAGATAATTTTTTTATGACATATCAAGATCAAAGATTTACTAGTTTTTGCAAGGTTACAACAGCATAACAAACTTTCACAAAACGTTAATACCCGTAGGCCTATGGGAAGTTGTAAGAAATTTTATTTATACGATTAAGAATGTTGCTAACTCTTAGGTTTTGTTTGGGATAGATTTTTTACTGTTTCTTAAAACAGCTTTTTAATATAAAAATTTAATTTTTGTACTATAAAATTGCTCAAAGAAGTTGTAGGAAAGCAGTCCCAAACAAAGTCTTAGCCTTACTTCAAAGATATTCTGTACTTAGGTGGATTTTTGGAAGAACATAGATTTCATTTTTAATTAATTAAATTGATCAAGATATTAATTCAATTGATAAATTAAAATGATTTAACAATTAATTTAAAATCCAATTAAAATTCAATTAAAACTTTAATTAAAAAATAAATATATAAAAAAAAAACTTGTTTAAAATCAGAAGCTTTCTAAATTATTAAAATCAACTAAACTTAAATAATATAAATAGCATGAATTTAAAAATATAAATTTAAATGATCAATTAAAACACAAATTAATTAATCAAGTTAATTAACCACTTAAAAAAAAAGAAATTTAACAATTAAAATCCAATCACTTTAAAACAAACTCTCACTTAAATCAATTAAGAATCCCAACTTAATTTAAGTAATTAAGTAATTTTAAATATACATTAACTTTAAAATACAATTAAAGAACTGAGCAATTTAAGATTTAACTTTAAATAAAATTAAAACCTAATCAATTAATCTAATTAATGCAATTAAAATTAAAAAAATGCATGAAATAAATTATTTTCCACTATAAAACCTAAGTACATACTACAAATAGCTCTCCAAATAACTCAAATAGCTCTCCAATTGAGCAGCTCAAATATACAACAACTCTCAAAACAAAACTCAAACACTCTCAGACTCTCAACATGGCTCCTGCAGTTACATGAGAGCTCTTTAATCTGCTGGCTATGAGTACCTACAAGCAAACAGACATAAGCTAGACCATCATTAAACAAGATTAAATTATTGTTAAAAGTAGTAAACTAATGACTGCATGAAAAGAATGTGGAGCAACGGATTATTGTAGTAAAAAAATAAACTACAAACACAAAATAAGACACTAACACTGAGTCAAAGGGAGTAAAGTGTCTAAACCTATGCCCTAGCTAATCTGAATCCTATAAGTTATTTCTAATTGAAGTAGTAAATCCTATCGACAATTCTTTCACTAAATATATATTGATTAAGTGAAGAAATACATTCATAAAATTCTCTCGGCTACTTTCAATGGAAGCCGTAAGTTCAACCTGTAAGTGTAATAGCTATGAAGCAACTTAATTCTAGACACCTCGCTGGGCATATTAGTCTATAGCCTATATGGGCAACTTACAAGCGAAGTAGTAACACACACGTGTTAGGGAACTTCTAAGAAAACGACCCTATATCCAAAAATCAAACCCCTGTGGGCAGCCTTATTTATAAGAAATAGGTTGTAAAACCCACCACCAATAACTTTAAAATGAAAGCCGTAAGTCTGACTTTAAGGGAAATCTTTAGGCAAAAATAGCCTAACCCTCAATCCCTAATTAACATGCCGACCACTTCTAATAGAAGCCATAAATTTGACCTCTGAATGGAAATGTTTATATAATAACATAATACTAGACCCCTTACTCGGGCATCCTAGTCTATAGGGCTAGGTTGTAAGACCCAATATACGGGCTACTTAGCTTAGCTTACATGTTTAGGTCATAAGACATGTCGTTATTCAACTTCTAAGGAAACCATAAGAGCTATCCAATTTAAAATCCTCGAGCCACCTCAATAGAGGTTGTAAGACATACTATTATGGCTACTTTCAAATGAAAGTCGTAAGCCTCTATCCAAATCTAATCACACGGGCAACACCTAATTGGAGTCGGAAGCCCCAAAATAAACAAATTAGCTGGCAACTTCTAAGGAAGACATAAGCCCCAACCCAAACTAAATTAAATTAAAATTCATGCACATCTCCACTTCAGTCTACTCAATATCTCTGAGAGAATTCAACAAATAGTTGCAAATTAGATTCCCCGGACACTACAATAAATTGTTATTAATGTTGGTAGACTGAACTCATGGTAAACCCGGGATAATGGAACCATGAGATCTTGATCGAGTGCACCTTCATCCCCATAACTAACTCTAAAACTTTATTGCACTTTATCACATTCATTGCACGAAGCTAAGTGAATTTCATCCTTAATCAAGAGTGTTTTTTATTGTGTTAAGAGAGGTAATTAAATATGAGGGCTTGAGCTCATAGGAAGTAGAACTCATATCTAAATAAACACTGACATTATTTTTAGGGAAAATTTGGTTAAATATTAAACTCAATCTACCTCCAAAAAAGTAAAGGGGATCCCTAAGCTCACGAGAGCGAGGTTCGTACCTATCAAAAGATTTTTCTATAGCGATCAAAATTTTGAGGATGAGAAAGAGGCAGAGGAAGGGGAGGAAAACAAGATGGAGATGTCGACTATGAAATGTTTCTGTAAAACTACTGATGAAGCCTTTCCAGCGAACGCAAATACAACGTATTTGTAGTGGCTTCAAAACTGCTGCAAAAAAATTAATATGCGTTTAAACCGCCGCAGTATGTCTTAAAAAGTACTCCGAAAGACTGATTTAGGGTGTTGTCATAAAAAGTATGTCTTAACATAATACTGATTTAAACCGCCGCAGTTCTTTTTTGGCCCTGCGGATGATGCTCACGTTTTCTCTAACTCATTGGAATCGAGTTCTTCTAATGTAGGATACACTTGATGCAGTGCATTCTATGAAAACCGTCAGTATATCATATCGTTAGAGATCATAAATTCAACATTTACTTATGTTGTGTGAGCTTACGAGTAAATTCACTCTGAATTATTAACTTGAAACCGCAGATAGTGCACAAATATCCTTCTTTTTGAACTAGCATCCCTTGGAATACGCATTTCCAAACTACATACACTTAATGCTACAAAACTTACAAAAAGATGAAATAGATAAATTGGAATCTCAAATACTTAGCTTAATATTTCTAATACAAAGATTACTAAGCAAACATAGGATAACTCCTACATTCTGTTAATTGCTCTAAAAGTAAGCAAAATGAAAAGCTTGCTTCTGAATACAAAAAACAGTAGGCAAACTCTATCAGCCAATCAACTCTGCGATAGAAACTTCTGCTCCTAATTGCTCTCATTACTTGACTACCACTGGTACTAAGCTTAATTTCAACCTGCAAAATTATAAATCAATTAGAAGACATATAAATCAACTACTTCCAATCACTATACTTTAACCTATCAGGTATAATGGTTTTGTTGATTTATTAGAAGTTCTCATGCCAAGATTTATTTAGCTATGACTTTTTAGAACATACTTGCCTTCTTTTACTGCAACAAAATCAAATCTACATCAAGTTTTACTCAATTTGACCGTTGCTTGGCCCATTTGAATATTCATTAGAAAATTTTATCAAAATATCACTTCTATTTAACACAAAATGCAAAATATATTTAAAAGACATAAATATCTGCCACGAGCGGTCTCCGTTTGAGCGAATGGGAAAACGAAAGCAGTGCTCGAGGTCGTGTGTCGTGAGTCGCGAGAGAGGAGCAAAGGGAAAACAAAGCAGACCGTTTGGGTCGAGGGATAGCAAGCCGTTTGGGGACGGTCTACATTTGGGCTCGTGCACGTGGAGGTCAAACCAGTTCGAGGTCACGATTTGCGAGAGAGGAGCGAAGGAAAAACAAAGCATGCTCCACAGGTGGAGGAGAAAACGAAACAGTAAAGGGGAAAACTAAGCAGCGACCAAGGAACCCAATAAAAATCTTAGGGCTATTATAAACTTAGATTACTATAATACTACCAAGCAAAAATATTTGGGATATTAATATGTCCTAAATAAGCAAAAGTATATTTAATAAAATGAAAATTATATTAGAACACATAAATATGAACGAAAAAAAATGCAAGGAGAACTGAACATTAGAATTAGTATGTAGTACTCGATATCTTTTAAATATGTATGAGAATTTTATCGTAATTTTTATGTTAATGTTTATCTTTAAAAAGAAAATAATTATATCAAAAATATTTTAATTTCTGAAAAATAATGTGTTTCTAAATTATTATTTCTTAATTATTTATAATAAAATTTTACACTTAAATGTTTAAAATTACTCATAAATGTTTTAAATAAAAAACTTATATGGTGGAAGATCGAACATGTGACGCCAATATTGGCGTGGCACTGTTCAGATATATAGTAATTAGCAATATAAATTGATTTATCTCTTGATGTTGAGTACCCACCCATACCCATCCACAAGGTCATGTGCATACCCATACTCACCCATACCCAATGGGTATGGATGGGTATATGGGTGGATGTGGATATGGGTACCCAATGCAAAGTTCTGCTTTCTATCAATTGCTTTAAGCATGCACTTATCAAATAGGTAGCATTGGTAGTTACCATCCTCCCATCAATTCGGTGTCTAATCATGACAACCCTCTCGGCAATAGCAGGGTCTGCAAAGGCCACAAATCCAAAACCCCTAGCACGGCCAGTTTTTCGATCCTTCATGATCACCGCCTCTACAACCTCCCCAAATTTCTCGAAATATTGCCGAAGGCAATCCTCATTTGTGTCCCACGAAATCCCTCCAATGAAAACCTTCCCGAGATCCGGTTCCATTCTTCCTCCTGCAATCCCTATCAAAATATTCCAATCAAACAATAAGAAATACATAAATTATTCTTGAAATCACCATCACAATCGCAACAAAGTCAATCCAATTTAAAATTTTATATTTTCTACATCTAATAGATTTTGTTAATTCCTAATCAAACACTCAATAAAGAACAAATAACATAAACCTAATAACAAACAAACCGCATGGTCTGAAACGAATTGGAAAGAAGTGAAAAAGAGGAAGCGTCATCATAAATCAATCGATAAATGACAGATCCTGATCGAATCGAGTAAGTAATGGAAGTCCAAGGAGATCGTATTGGCCGGCGGTAAAAAGCTCACCGTGCGATTCAAAGTCCGCCGTAGGATAGGAGCACGACGGAATATCCTCCCCTCTCATACCTCTAAGATCTGCAAGTCGACATTGGGATTTAACAGAAGCTCCTCCTCCCCATCTTTGCCCCTTCATCTCTCTCTCTGTGTCTGCCTCTCCTTTTATAGCTTTCAGAGGTCTCTTCTTCAATTTCCTCCGCTAGATTCAATCAACGAAGAAAATGGAGCGGAATTTCAATTTTAGTAAAAGGTACCTATTTTATTTATTTTTTTAATAAAAAATACATATGATGACTAAGCATTCTTTATGTTGTGCGGCTGAGAGTGAATAAATAAGAAAATTAAAAAGCTTTAATAACTAACTATCAATTTCTTCTAAATTTAGATATGTAAATACTTAAAATTGTTTTGTATATGTGTATGTAAATTCCTTTTAAGAAATCTATTAATAATTTGTAGGTGGTTTTTTTAATAATGATAATGTTAAATTTAGTAAAAGGTTCCAATTCTAAATTTTCAGAACTAATCGTACTGTACGATGTCGTCATCATATGTACACCATCCAGAGACGAAAATATGGGGTCCCTCTTCGTCCCGATGAAGTTGAAAAATTTTTTAAACTGTTTGTACAGTCTGTTCGTACTAAATGTTCATCGTGTACAAAGTCATTTTGTACAGATTCATAACAGGTTCGTACGCAACAATTTTTGAACTATTTGTATGTATGAACATATGATCGTATTGTATGATCCTACATGCTCAAAATTGAATATTTCAATTTTTTGGATGATTTTTTTGTGTCTTACATATAAAAGGTTTTTTAAAATTGACATGAAAAGAGTCATTCTTCGTGATTTTTTAAGAGCAAGTGAAAGAGTGCATTTGGGAAATTGTTTGAGAGAGATTTCTTGCAGGAGAAGTGTGAAGGGTTCACAAGGTTACTCAAATGTAAGGATCTCTTTGTATTTTTGGTTGCAACTCTTCTTTTCTTCTTTCCAGTTGCTCGAGGGAAGATCTTTGAAGTAAGACGACGGTATTCTGCCGACACTTGGAGGTTGTGAATAGATGACGGTTCTTTACCGACACTTTGAGAGTCTGAAAGAACGACAATTCTCTACTGAATTGGGGATTGATGAAAGAGAGCCTTTTTAAAGTCTTCTCTGCCTTATTGTGGGGGGGAAAGGAGAGTCACTTTGGTAATAGTATAATACCTGAAGAGGGAGTCTTCAGGGAGTGGATGTAGGTCGTGTTTGACCAAACCACTATAAATCTTTGTGTCTTTTAAATTTCCGTATTTATTTCCTGCAATTTGGTTTATTGTGATTTAAAAGCTAATTTTAGTTTAAAATCAAATTACTGTAATATTTAAAATGATTTTCTATTTAAAAAATTTAAGAGAATTTTTAAATTACCAATTCACCCCTTCCCTTCCTCTTAATTAGCCCTTGGGACAGCAGCTTATGTTTAACGACTTATACGGAATCAACAAAGGTCTTAGGTATGATGATGGCT
>NW_021319523.1:3697260-3710349 GCF_001605985.2 Dendrobium catenatum | reverse complement strand
TAAGATAGTTTTGTTTGTCATCTCATCTTAAATGTTAAAATACATTAAAATAGTTCTATTTGACGTCTTATTATCGGAGTTAAGAGAAGCTGTAAGATCAAAATTAAGAATTATATATATATATATATAATCAAATGAATGAATTCTAAATCTAAGTTAGAATTATGGTCATGTGAGTATCACTGTACATCATCAAAGTGAATAAAATGATTAAAGAAATGACATCAAATATGATTTAATTCTGCGTGAATATAAAATTGGATGATAGATCAAAGCAAACTTCAATCTTTTAAATCCAAAATGAAATTTTAATGGGATTTGCAAGAAATGCCGTAGTAATTATGTAATATGGTCAAGAAATGAAGAAATTTTTTTAATAGATTCTAAAAAATAAAGAAAATGCAGAAAAAAAAATTTAAACACACAAGTTGTAAAAGAGGGAGGAACTACTGACCTCTATTTATACGCCTATTTGAAACATCATAACCACTTATGAAATCTATTGAACCATTGGAAATTATATCTGTAGCTGTGGCGCCAAGCCCATAACCAAATAAACTAGATCCATCAAGTTCATTCAACCCTGAGTGCCAAGAAAGATCTCCATAAATTGAACCACTTCCATATAAATTCATATAGTTTCTTGTAGCAGTGAAAGAAGTACTAAGAGAGCCAATGTCATTACTCCTTGGATAAATATCACTAGAAAAACCGAAAGTATCATCCAGATTTCTGATAATATTGTTGTTGAAACCATCAATGCTCCCTATTCCAGAGGCTGTGAAGGAATTTGCACTTACAGGGATAACATTATAGTCACCATTGTCCCATAGATTAAGAGCTCTTGAATCAAAAGATGAACCAGGATTACTACAACCTACACTGTTACTAATAGAGCCAGCAAATCTAGTCAAATTCCCACTATAATATGGGCTCAAGGCTTGTCCATAACCAATATTGCTACTTAAATTTAAGTTTTCTCCATAGCTTGGGCTCACTCCATGCTCAAAACTCAACCCAATTTCATAACCAGGAGTGAAAGGGGACCCGTTCCGAGCGCCGATCGCTGGCCGAAAGCTACCGAGAGAGCTTGGATTGTTCACTTGACCATATAGATTGAGAGAACTGTTGAATCTATTCAAGCCATAGTTAGTAGGTCCTTGGCAGATGTCTTTTGGGATAGCTCTTTTGACCTCCACCATCTTTCCATTCAGTTCATGAAAGGAATTCTGCAAAACTCTGTCAACAACATCTTCTGAAGTGAAAGTTATAAAACCAAAGCCTCTTGGCCTCTGAGTGTTGTGATCATACATTACAACAGCATCTGTGATGGCACCAAACCTTTCAAAGTAGTTCTTGAAATATGCTTCTGTTATATTGGATGGAAGGCCTCCCACAAATATTTTTTTGATGCGGCTTGGACCAGGTGAACCATGGAGGAGGCTATTGTTGTTTCTATTAAGTAATATACGTTGATCATCCCTTGGAATAGCTTTCTTAGCTTCAACCTTTATGCATTATTACAAGCAGAATCAAAATGAACCCGTGCAAAACAATTTATGTTTTTTTTAATCATATATTTATATTTATCCATTTCAAACCTATTATAATTTTAAAAAATATTTTTTTTTGTTTGATAAAAAAGTTTGGGATATTAATATGTCCTAAATAAACAAATTTATATTTAATAAAATGAAAATTATAATTAAAACACATAAATATGAACGAAAAAAATGCAAGGGAAGCTGAACATTAGAATTAGTATGTAGTACTCGATATCTTTTAAATATGTATGAGAATTTTATCATAATTTTTATGTTAATGTTTATCTTTAAAAAAAATAATTATATCAAAAATATTTTAATTTATGAAAAATAATGTGTTTCTAAATTATTATTTCTTAATTATTTATAATAAAATTTTACACTTAAATATTTAAAATTAATCATAAATTTTTTAAATAAAAAAACTTATATGGCGGATGAACAGTGTGATGCAATATTGGCATGGCACTGTTCAGATATACAGTAATTAGCATTATAAATTGATTTATCTCTTGATGTTGAGTATCCACTCATACCCACCCACAAGGCCATATGCATACCCATACTCACCCATACCCATTGGGTATTGGTACCCATTTGGTATGGATGAGTATATGGGTGGGTGTGGATATGGGCACCCAATGCAGGGATCTGCTTTCTATCAATTGCTTTAAGCATGTACTTTTCAAATAGGTAGCATTGGTAGTTACCATCCTCCCATCAATTCGGTGTCTAATCATGACAACCCTCTCGGCAACAGCAGGGTCTGCAAAGGCCACAAATCCAAAACCCCTAGCACGGCCAGTTCTTCGATCCTTCATGATCACCGCCTCTACAACCTCCCCAAATTTCTCGAAATATTCCCAAAGGCAATCTTCATTTGTGTCCCACGAAATCCCTCCAATGAAAACCTTCCCGAGATCCGATTCCATTCTTCCTCCTGCAATCCCAATCAAAATATTCCAATCAAACAATCAGAAATACATAAATTATTATTCAAATCACCATCACAATCGCAACAAAGTAAATCCAATTCAAATTTTATTATTTTCTATACCTAATAGATTTTGTTAATTCCTAGTCAAACACTCAATACACAACAAATAACAGAAACCTAATAAAAAACAAACCAAATTGTCTCAAACGATTTGGAAAGAAGTGAATAAGAGGAAGCATCGGCATAAATCAATTGATAAATGTCAGATCCTGATCGAATCAAGTAAGTAATGGAAGCCCAAGGAGATCGTATTGGCTGGCGGTGAAAAGCTCACCGTGCGATTCAAAGTCCGCCGTAGGATAGGAGCACGACGGAACATCCTCCCTTCTCATACCTCTATGATCTGCAAGTCGGCATTGGGATTTAACAGAAGCTCCTTCTCGCCATCTTTGCCTTCATCTCTCTTTCTCTCCCTGTCTACCTCTCCTTTTATAGCTTTCAGATGTCTCTTCTTTAATTGCTTCCCCTAGATTCAATCAACGCAGAAAATGGAGTGGAATTTCAATTTTAGTAAAAGGTACCTATTTTATTTATTTTTTTTAATCAAAAATACATATGATGACTAAGCATTCTTTTTGTTGTGTGGCTGAGAGTGAATAAATAAGAAAATTAAAAAGTTTTAATAACAAACTATCAATTTCTTGCAAATTTAGATATGTAAATACTTAAAATTGTTTTGTATATGTGTATGTAAATTCCTTTTAAGAAATATATTAATAATTTGTAGGTGGTTTTTTTTTTAATAATGATAATGTTAAATTTAGTAAAAGGTTCCAATTTTAAATTTTCTAAATTTAAAATTTATGTGATTATTATGCATTCTTTCTTTTGAATGGTTGTAGTTTGAGGAATAAGTAAATAAAAAAAAATTAAAATTTTTTAATAAATATCTGTCAATTCCATAATTAATTAATAGCTATTTATAATAGCGATTTTAAAACAACTACTATAGATAGATATTTAAGTCTCTTCATCAAATATGACTAAAAATAATTTTTTTAATTTGTTTGCTAATTTCCTCCGTTAGCTGATCCCATTTTGATCTACACTTTAATAAATTATTTTGAAGTATGATAGTAAAATATCAATAAAAATTTATAGTATTTTAATATATAAACTTATAAAATATTTGATAAATTAATTCGATTTTAATTCAGAGAATTGGAGTCAGTCTTACAATACATGAAGAATTTGTTGGGCAGGTAATAAGATCAGATGCTTAAAATGTTGTTCAAGCAAAAAAATAGTTGTTCGATATTTATTTATTTTATTATGTAAAATTATGTGGTTGTTTCAACAAGAATAGGAGTTGTATTATGCCAATAAAAGAGTGGCTGCCAAATTTATACTGCAAAAATCATGTATCTACAACGAATATTTACCGATTTTCTTACTTGAGGAAATTAGGTTTCAGATTCTCTCAGGCTTATTGTTGCTTTTTAAAACAACTTTTTTTATACAAAAGTTAAAATTTTTGTACTTGAAAGTTGTTTTAAAAAGCAGTAAAAAAATCGTTCCAAACGAAACCTTAGTCTCAGAATATTTCCTCCTTTGAGCAAGGTTTGGATTAGTGAGATGTTTCTCGTACTAATTCTTTTTATCATTCTTTTTGTGATGGTATTCCTTACTAGAAAGTAGGCGATTTCTTCGTTTATTATATTTTTCTTTGTAGTCTTTGTGAGTGTTGCAAAAGCATTCGAACTTGAGGAAAAGCTTATTTTTCGGACCATGTTGATGTAATAGCTGAGTTTTGAAGCTGTGCCTGTTATTAATGCAACTTTGCACATACCCTTTGATTTGATTAGAAAATATTAGTAATGATCTTTCTTTATTAGATTTAAATGAGAATTTGTCTTTTAATAAGACACAATGGAGAAAAAGGATTCATGTAGCCGACCCCACGTAGTGGGATAAAGGCTTAATGTTGTTGTTGTATTGCAAAAATCATTGCTATTTTATCTTCATTCTTGCAATGTTATGTAAATATTTTGGTGATATTTTTCATTATTATAAGTTATTGTTAAGTTGAACTTTATAAAAAAAAAAAAGAAAATAATAAAAAAACTTGAATTTAATATTTTTATTGCACTTTTAAATGTGAGTACAAAATGCCATTATTTTCGTAATAATTATATAAGATTAAATATTTATTGTCACATAAAATGCAAATTTCAGGAAAACAATTGTGTTTAAATCTGCTAATTCAAAATTTGTAAGGGTGAAATTGTAAAATATTGCTGCATATGGAGTTCATATTATACTAATTTGAAAGAAAATTCATTATGAAACTCTCCAATGATGAAATTCCTTTGTTAAGATAAAAATTAATGATTTTGATCCCTTTGAAATTTTAGAAACAAAAGGGTTATATGTGGAGAATAAATTTGACTATTTTTAGAATAACTTAGCCATTAATTCATGTTTGAAATTATTATTATTTGATTATTATTAGTATGTTAGGTTTTGCATTTTGCATGCTAAAAAAATAAATGATAGATATTCTAAGTGCTAAAATATTAATCTATCTTGTTAGTAAATAATTTTTTTAAAAAAAAAAAAATCTTAAGATCATGATGTCCTTAAGAGACCTTAGATCTACTTTGAGATGAGTGTAATATTAATTTAATATAAGGCTTCATATTAAAATTCTATCACGTGTTGTATCTACATTATAATTTTTTATGTTATAGCTATTGTAATTACATTCTGTTATATTATACTCTATCATTTACGAAGGTGAAACCTTATTCGAACAATGAACAAGTCTTATTCGAATATACAATTCAACTTGATACGTCTCCAGAAAATTCACTTAATCAGCATTAATCTCAATATAATATTTTAATTGAAAACTTGAAGAATTAAATTCAAAGCTATTTGAACTCTAACTGCAACAGGTTTATAGTCGAACTAAATGTCTCAATGATGGATTAAGGCTTCGTTTGGGACAGCTTTCTTATTGCTTCTTAAGCAATTTTCTAGTACAAAAATTAAAATTTGTGTACTAGAAAGCTGTTTTAAGAAGTAGTAAAAAACATATCTCAAACGAAGCTTAAATGTCCTCACAATCTTGTGTGCATGTAGTAATCGAGCATATTGATGAGTTAAATTCAACAAGACCAATACCATTTAACGAAGTACAATAAAGTAGGGGTATCAATTTCGGGTCACGGGTCGGGTTTGGGTCGAACCCGGAACTGACCCGGGTTCAATCGGGTCGACCCTAACCTGACCCGGGTAGGTAAACTGGTCGAATATTCGAACCCAGACCCAACCCGTCGGGTTGCCGAGTTGACCCGACCCGACATAGGAATGAGCGAGCGCGCGACGCGAGCAAGCACGCGGTGCGCGGGTGCGCAAGCCAGCCAGCGCACGGACGGTGGGTGCGTGGGACGTGGCGAGTGCACGGCTGGCTGGGTGAGCTGGACGCAGGCGGGTGCGCGGACAAGATGTCGTGGGTGCGCGAGCAGCGGTTGCGACGCTGGCCGGGTGCGCTGCAGCACGCTTGCGCGGTCAGCAGGTCACGAACTCACGAGCAGTTAGTTTAAACAGGTTTTCTGGTTGACCCGCCAACCCGTCGGGTCAACCAGAACTTGACCCGTTTTTTCAAACGGGTCGAATTTGCGAACACGAACCCGACCCGTTTTTAAAATGGGTCGGGTCGGGTCCAACCCGGATTTTCCGGGTCAGGTCCGTGTCGGGTTTTCGTGTCGTGTCAAATATTGACACCCCTACAATAAGGTATTCAAATGTAGAATAAAAGTATTTATAATTTAAGGGATCAATATAAGGCTTTGTTTGGGATGACTTTCTTGCTAATTTTTAAAATAGCTTAATGGTATAAAAATTAATTTTTGCTACGAACTTATTCGTCAAACTGGATATGCATTTATTGGTTAATTTACTTTTTGTCTTCTGGGATTGTGCTGAAGCCCAATATCTGAGATGATGCCGATATTTTGCTTATTTGCATTTAAAAATTTTGAATTTAACTTCATTATCGTTGTTCTTATTCCAACTAAAGTAGGTTTTGAATCCTTCTTCGCATTGAATTTTTCTCGAGTATGATATGAGGCGTCTTTTTGTTTAATGTTTAACCCATGCTACTACAAATCTATCACTGTTTTTTCTTATTCTTTCACATTAAGGGGCTACAAGTAGGATTGAGGAAATCTTGTAAATCCATATTTACTAAATCCTGAGGCTTAAATTCTTAAATTTGTTTGGAATGATGGATGATAAATTTGATTAAGACTTCGTTTGGGAAAACTTTCTTTTTGTTTTATAAAGCAGCTTTCTAGAACAAAAATTAAAAAAAAAATTAGTTTATACTAAAAAACTGCTTTGAAAAGCAGAAATAAAGCCGTCACAAACAAAATCTAAATCATAATAGATTGTTTGTATTGTACTTTTAATATTTGGGATTTAAATGAGATGAGAAAAGTGGCACAGTAAGGAGATTTGGTGCAAATATCTTAAAATTTTACTACTATGATGATTTAATAAACTCATTATTAAACCTACAATTGAAGGAAAATAATATTTAATGAGGAATACGCACTTCCAAACTACATACACTTAATGCTACAAAACTTACAAAAGGATGAAATAGGTGCATTGGAATCTCAAATACTTAGCTTAATAATTCTAATACAAAGATTACTAAACAAACTCAGCATAACTCCTACATTCTGTTAATTGCTCCAAAAGTAAGCAAAATGAAAAGCTTGCTTCTGAATACAAAAAACAGCACACAAACTCTATCAGCCAATCAAACTCTGGGACAGAAACTTCTGCTCCTTATTGCTCTCATTACTTGACTACCACCAGTACTAAGCTTAATTTCAACCTGCAAAATTATAAATCAATTAGAAGACATATAAATCAACTACTTCCAATCACTATACTTTAACCTATCTGGTATAATGGTTTCGTTGATTTATTAGAAGTTCTCAGACCAAGATTTATTTAGCTATGACATACTTGCCTTATTTTACTACAACAAAATCAATCTATATCAAGTTTTACTCAATTTGACCGTTGCTTGGTCCATTTTAATATTCATCAGAAAATTTTATCAAAATATCACTTCTATTCAGGGGCGGAACCCCTTTGATCCCGGGGGGCAATCCCGGTGGGCAATTGCCCCCCTAAATTTTTTTTTTCATTATCTGATTATTTAGGTAATTTATCCCCCTCAATTTATTTTTTAGTCTTTATTACAAAAATTTTTAGGCAATTGCCCCCCCTAAAAGTTTTAAAATACTATGCCCCTAGTATAATTAAATGCATTGTGTAAATGTGTTATTGTTAGGGAATGATGAATCAAATACAAAGAGAAATAGTAAATTGTTAGGTCGAAACCCGCCAGGGGGTGCTGCCCCCTTGGACCCTTGACCTATCTATCAACAGTTACTTATAAATACCCCTCTCTGAAAATTATGACTGGTTCCGCCCCTGCTTCTATTTAACACAAAAAGCCAAAATAAAGGCATATAAATCATCTCAATCATACAAACCTTGTTAACTAATCATCTGCATCCTTTGCCTTCACAATGTACTTGCAGTCTCCAGTCTTGACGCACCTGATCAATATGTTGGCTGAATCGATCCCTACAAGCCGATGAAAACAAAAGTCTTGATCAGATCAGATCAAACTTGTTCTCATACATATATGAACAAACATTTATATATTTACCTGCCAAATAAGCGCCATGAACATAGCCATTATAGTGCTCACTTGTATGTTCTCCAGTGAAGTAAATCCTTCCAACAGGTGCCTAATTGTTCACCAAAAAATCAACATGAAAACAAAATAAAAAGGTCTCAAATTGCTTGAATTGAACAAAGAAGAGTATAACTTCATTTCTTACCCTGATTTGATCATATTCATATCTGTTAACACCAATTGGCCAGTTTGAGAATGTGCCTTTGTACAACCTATCTGACCACCACCTCGGTACAAAAATATCAGTTGCCTCTGGTATGTTCTTCCCAAACATTGCCCTCAACACCTCCATAGCTTCTGCTTTGGTCGTCGAATCTGGCTGTTGTTCGATCCTCCTCGACTCATCGTCAGTAACCGTTACGAGTAGAACATGCGCTCCAGGATACTCTCTCTCGAAATGCTACATCTCAAAGCCCTCAGATTTAGGTTTCGTTTGGGACGGCTTTCTCACTGCTTCTTAAAGCAACTTTCAAGTACAAAATTTTAATTTTTGTTCTAAAAAACTGTTTTAAGAAACCGTAATAAAGCCGTACCAAACAAAGCCTTATTTTGAGATGAAATATGTGTTATATATTTGATGAGGAAATTTAAATTACCTGCCAAATCGAGTAATATCCACGTCTTTCACTTGCATATAAGAAGAACTGTGTTCCATTTCCAGTGGGCCAAAATGAATAGGGAAACTTGATGAAGATTTTTGTGTAAATGGCCATGTCAAATTCATATATTGCAAGGATCTTCCATTCCTGCGTTAGCAATTTTAACAAATAAGTCCTGCATCAATATGAAAATTATAATTCTGTCTTTGTAATTTTGCTTACAGGAAGCCTTGGCACAAATTCTATAAGCTTGGACTGAAGCACACCGAGGCTGACAGAAACTATCACATAATCTGCTTTATAGACCGCGCCATCTTCTGTTTTGACAGTCACTCCTCCAGGTGAATGTTCTATTACTCTCACCACCTAATTAAAAACCTTAATTATTGTACTTAGCATACTAAAAAAATGATAAAATACAGTAATTTTATTTTTATTATTCACAAAAAGTATACAAAATGCTAAATATTTTTTAATTAATATATTCTATTTTTATGTTAATAAAAAAAAGAAAAAAAAAGGGAAATTTACCTTGTTGAGAATAAGCCTGGGATCTACTATGGTCCCATCTTTGGAGGTCTTGAGAAACTGATTAGCCACATTGTGAACCACAGTCTCATAACCTCTTTGGTCTGCCACAAAGTATACATCTTCACCAAAATTAGCAAATGTGGGTAAGGGCACTGTGTTCTGTAAGCTCGTGACACGTGGCGGCTCGGCGAACTCATAATCGAAGTTGTAGTAGTCCACCACCATCTCAGCCGGAGACGACGGCGCACTGCAATAAATAATTTTTAATTCTGTTTTAACATAAAGTTTTTATGTTTGGGACGACTGTAATTTTTTATATTGTTGATTAAAAGTTGGAGAGAAAATACTTTTTAAAATAAAACTGATGTAAAAATAACTTTTTAATATAGAAACTTTTTGAAAGTCTTAAGAAAATAGTTGTTTAATAGAATTGTGATTGTAATATGCAAAATAAAGTAGTGGGAAAGCTCTCCTATGTACGATAAATTATTCTGTGCGGAGACCGGATGTAGAACGTCATCCGAAGCAACCAAAATGCGTCACGTCAGCAGTACCGAGCTGCGGTACCGAACGAATGGGTGATGTGGTGCATTATGGTTGGTTTATAGACGGCTTTCTGCAACTTTTAGGGAATTGTTGAAGATTAAAATTTAATAAAAATGGGAAACTGTAGCTATAGTTTAAAAGAAAAAAAAAACTAATTGCATCGTTCTATTTTTTTTAATATTTAAATTTAATAAAAAAATAGTTATTTAATTTTAAAAAATCTTAAAATAATTCGAGTACGAGCTCATGAATCGAGCCACATCAAACTCGAACTCGAGCTTGTTTAGTAAACAAGCTCGAGCTCGATAAACTTGACTCGCGAGCCCATAAATTTGTTTAATTCGAACCAACTTGCACACTTACTCCCCTAGTTGCATATGGGCACAACTTTAATAAGGCCCAACCATATTCTATCCTTATCCCATCAGTCGTGAGTTTAGAAAACGTGGTGACACTACAAAAGGCAGGATGGTGAAGCGGTGGTCAGATTATGCATGATGTGTTATTTTTTATTTTATTTTAATATTTGGAATGCTATCGATATAAACAATACGAATTAGATGTTAAATATATAATTTTTAATAAATATTTATAAGAGGTGGTGTTTTCGAGGATTAATTATTTTGTGCAGATGACGAACGATGTTCGGAGATCAATCAGAATGTGTCATGCATATCACCCATTCGCTTGGTACCACGACTCGGTACGGTTCAATATTACGGCTCGGTATCGCTAACGTGATACATTTTGATTGATCTTCGGACGGCGTTCAGCGTCCGGCCTTCGCATAGAATAATTTTTAGTTTTCAAGAGGTGAAAATAAGTAGCATGTGAAGGGTTACAAAATCGAGAATAAAGGGGCAACAGGAAAGGCAACATGGTGATGTGGTGATCATATTATATATAAGGACGCAACTGATTCTAATATGTTGGTTGGGAGCTTTCTTAGTCTTAAGATTTGTTTGAGATAATGTTTTTATTTTTTAGTATAAAGTTTAATTTTGTATTATAAAGAGATTTTAAAAAGCACAAAGAAAATTTTATCAAATGAAGTTTTAATTGGCTTAAATGTCCAAAAAATATATATACATAAGATGGTATTTTTAATTTTATTTTAGCATTTCACATTTTAATTTTTCTTTTTTTTTAATATTTCTTTTTTATCTCTTTCTCTCACCTATCTCTCTCTTCCCTCTCTCTCTACAGATAAATACAATACACCAAAATTTTTGTTATTTTTTTATTACTCTTTAGAAAGCGCGATTTAATAAAGCGTATTAACTCCTTTTTAAATTTTTAATAATCTATTATCATGCTTCTCTATAAAATTTGGCCTTTATTTTATAATTATAATTATTTCTCCTACCACCATCGATCATAATATTTGATAATTTTTTCCTCTAAAAAAACAAATCAAACACATAAAATAAAAAAAAAATTGAAATAATTGGATAGGATATTTAACTGATTCTGAAGGCGCTGGGATGCAAGGATGGATATATCTCCCAACCCACTGTTCGATAAAGACTTGGAGTACTTCTCGCCGGCGTCGTAAACCTCGTCGGCGGTGTCGATCACCGACTGTATCTTCGCCGCCCCATGCAGCCCACCTCTGCAAAATTTTTTTTTTTTCAAAATTTATTAGAAAAGAAAAGTTAAAAAAATTATTTTTTTGAAACAGTAGAGAGAGAAACTCACTCTTCCTTGTAAGTATTGGAGGACAAGTTCGAATAATCAGAACGGAATTTTCTCAGGCCAAGCTGGTTTGAAAAGGTCCAGATGGGGTTGAGCTCGTTGCCGTTTACTCCCTCCACCCAGTTTGCTCCTTTCTCCACGTTGATTCCGGCGAACGCCACCTTACAGATCCGGCCGCCGATGCGGTTCGTCGCCTCCAGAATGACGATGTTGGTTATTCCGGCGTCCGACAACGTCTTCGCCGCACTTATCCCTTCAAAGTAAATCCTCAACGCTTAGATCAAAATAAGTTTTTTTTTTTGTCAAAATATTATTTTGATAAAAATATAATTTAAAGTTATTTTATTTACTTAAAATTTGATGTAGCATGCAAGAAAAATGAACAAAATGATTCTTTAAAGATAATTATTTAATATAGTTAGATATTATTTTAATATTTCAAAGTGATCTATTTTGATCTTTTTCTCTTAATATATAAGAAATTTATATTATATTTTCTAAAAAACCTATATTTTCGACTAAACATTGATAAATACATTTTTAATAATTAAAATAATTAAATTAAAACATTTATAAAATAAACAAAGAATTATACATAAAACTCAGACTAACAGCAAAAAATAACAAAAAATTGAAAATCAAAAGTATGAAGACGCCTAACTTGTTTGATTCGGCTGCAGTGGCGGATCGAGAACATTTTTTCAAGGTGGGCAAACTCAATTTATATATATTATGAACAAGTCAGAATTTCAATACGAAACAAAGTCTTGTAATTCATTATATTTTATGAAATAAAAAAAGTTCAAAATTTGCATTCTGCTTTGTATTTTCTGACAATAATTATAATAATTTCATTCAAAACAGAATTAAATATTTCTTTCTCAATTTAATAATCAACAAACGCAGCTTAACAGTTTTTTTCAAAATTTGCTTTGAAAACAGCTCCTTGCATAAAAATTTATTAGAAATAATTAAAAAATAGTGTCCAAATAAAAATCTTGACTACTTCCTGAGAAACCAAAACTGCTAGAAAGCTGTCCCAAACGGAGCTTATTAGTTCCACGGCTCACCAGAGAATCCGGCTCCGACGACGATGACCGACGGCCCGGCCGCCTCCGCAAGAAGGACATGACACGCAAGAAGCAAAACTGTTGTGAAAAGAATGGCTTCCATTTCTCTTCGCCTTTGCTTTTAGCTTCTCTGCAGAAGCCCTTATATAGAAAGAGAGAAGAGAGAGAGAAAGAGGGAGAGAGAGAGAGAGGGAGGGGGAGATAAATCTGAACAAGCGGTTCGCTGTGCAACGGGCGGATATAGAGTAACTTTTATTACGTCCGGTGTAAGGACGTAGAGGAACGTCCGGTTGGAGGTAAAATCCAGTCAAAAAATTCGGTATTTGCTTGGTACAACTAGGCATTATTTGATATTAACGAGAAATACCGCTCTTTGAAG
>NW_021319523.1:3667807-3697160 GCF_001605985.2 Dendrobium catenatum | reverse complement strand
CAATTTTGGGTCACTGAGTCAACCCGAACCCGACCCGATTTTTAAAACGGGTTGATTTGTTCAACCCCAACCCGACCCGTTTCATGTTCGGGTTGACCCGAACCCAACCCTTTTCGGGTTGACCCGAACCCAACCCTTTTCGGGTTCGGGTTGACCCGAACCCAGATTTTTCCGGATCAGGTTCGGATCGTGTCAAAAATTGACATCCCTATGTCCTTGTGACTTTGTTGTTATCGATCGATACATTCAGCATATACAAATTTTGGCGGGCGCAATTTTTTGGGCATGGATGATGATGAAGCATGCTTATCTCTCCCTTTAGAAGGTCTTCGGGCAACCAAGGGAGTATCTTAATAACGATATTCGATTATGTTAGTTTTTCTGAGTTCAGGCCGACAAGTGATCCCGTCAATTTCGTTGTTTTTGTATCTGATAGTTTCTTTCTCTTTTACCTTGTTTTGTTTTCACATAGGTTTCTTTTATTTACACATGTACACCTTTTTATTATTTATTATCATAGGTAAATAGCCATATCATTTTTTTTTATAAAACTAATATTTAAATATTTAAAGTGAAATAAGATAATCATAAATTTGTGTGAAATATAAAAAATAGAATAAAAATATATAATTTAATAATTAATTAGAAATAATTATTAATATCAAAATGTTAGTTCACTATGAATTATCAATAAAAAAGACTAAAAAACAATCAAAAAATAATTGAGATATTTTGAAAATCATCAATTTGTGCACGCACTAATAAAAATTTCAAACTCTGCCCTTACTTCTAACTTGTCATTTTTAATTGTCTAAAAACAAAGGGATTCAAAGTATCCTTCCAGCTATGAATTATTTTATTAGCAAAGTTTCCATTATTTTTTAACAATAAAAATTATGCATCAGAGAACATATCCATAACATAAGTTTCTAACTAATTATCAATAATCATCAAATCTAAATGACTGAAATCAAATGAATATTTATGTGCTATTCTAAATAACTTGTCTTTGTTGAATGCATAAAATGAATAATATGAATCCAAACAATTAACTCATAAATGTACTTCAATGTTTGCCTGCATAAAATAACTATTCAATTTTTGAAGTTGCATATCAATAAGGATGTAGAATATCTCAACTCGAAAATGATATAAATTAATCATTTTTTGAACTCTATGTGGAGGGCATGCATGAGCAACACATTTATCATTCAGATTTAGAGTAACTATTTTTTTCTTGATTACAAAATAAAATTACTTTATTATTGAAATCCTCAGAGTTATTATCTCACATATCTTGTAACCTCATTTTAAATATTTAAATTAAAGATATAGCATTCATAATATCTTGTTATTTTCTCTGTAAAACTTATGATAATTCAATAGTAATTTATACTACCTTTTTCATCACATGCAGAAAAAAAAAATATTGCGATGATTTTAATAATATAAACATCTTATTTTTGCTTATGTCATCTTCTAAAATAATTTCTAGAATATTAATTACTAAAGAGAAAATTATAATCATTCTACTTGGTGATTCATAATGAGAAACTCAATAATGCGTTTCATTAAATAATTATAGCATGATTATTTTTGGATTCTTGTCTTGGCCTAAGAGAGTCAATCATTAAGCTATTGCAATGACATTATTACCCCCTTCCCTCTCAGACTTCAGGAGGGTGGCCTAAGGCTAACAATGTAATGTGAATAACTATTTTTTATTTCATATTTAAATATTAATTTTTGAAATAATTAATAATAAAATACACGCTCTTTTTTTTTCTTTATTGCTTTGCACGTGAACATGTTGGAGCCATGTGAAGTTGGATTAATTATTCAGAGGCCAATCAAAATGCACTACATCACATATGTACTTGGTATTGCTGATATTACGCATTCTGATTGATCTCCATACGACGTTCTGCGTCCGATCATTACACAGATAAATTTCTCGTGTGAAGATGACAGCAACAACATGGTCATCACCATCCATCAGACCAAAAATGCAAGCATTACAAAGAGAAACACCAAAGAATCCCCATAACCTAATTGTGAAATTTTTGTATTTAAAAAAAACTGTCCTGAACAAAGCCTTAAGCTGCCTTAAACAAAGCCTTAGGGAATTTTCTTAATTTTATGAAGTTTCGGTCAAATCAACTAGATGCACATCTCAGATTTACTACTTTGTCTTTTGAAAGACATTAGAAAAAATTAGAATGATATAGAGATCTACTACTTTTGTGTGAGTCTATGAAGAAGAAACTACTCTAGAGCTTAGTTTATCATATATTTTATATGTCTATGGAATGCTTGATAAAATTATATCTAGAATTTTGATCATTTTTTAGCATATTTGTTTCATTAATTATTTCAAATCATAAAGTACCATATCTAACATTGAACGTCTCTACAAGACGAACACGATGACATCAAAATCATTCAACTCCAACTCCCATCATGTAATGTGCTTTATATGATGTATATTTGTTGCATTGAGCCAAAACCTTCCTCTTGAGGAAGGACATCATTTGTAATCGATATAAACATCAATAGAATCATTTTAACTAAGCCAGACCCCGTCTTTTTGTTTCATTTTCAGGGTTTTTCACATAAAAATTTTAGCATCTCTTATGACGTTTATACCCATCTCTTATCTATATCTGTTCTAGATCTTTGTATAAAACTTGGACTCTAAACTCTATATCGATCTATCTACCGCCACAAATATTCTACAATGCGATAATTATAAAACATAGAGAGAGAGAGAGAGGATATATATATATCACATTTTTCCATAACAATTTACATTATTGTTTGTTCAAGTAAATAACTTGTCTTAACTAATTGGTTGCTATTTAATGGCATATATATGAGTATATGTAGAATAAAAGAATAAAAATATAGATCAAAGTATTCTGATTTTGTACAAATTCGATTTTAATTTTGCAATATATTTATTTTTAGAATCCTTTGAGCTGAAATAAATAATAGTACTAGAAAAAAAATTTGTTTTTTTAAAATGAGATATTTTATCAAATTACTTTTCTCCTCAAACAAATATTTGTTTTTTATTTAAAATTTTTTTTGGGCGTGTAGATATTTATTTAATTTTATACAAAAATAGTTTCAATTTTTGAATTTTTTAATAATTTGAGCCATGTTCAAGCCAAACAAAAGCCACGTGAAACATCAAAATTAAAACGAATCAAATACATTTATGAATAATTTCAAAGATGTGGTGACTTAAAATAACGATTAATTCAAATTTAATAAAACAATTAAAAAAATAATACATTTAAAATATCGGTATTAAACTTTTATGTTAAATTGAAACATATATAAACTAAAATATAAATAAGAAATGATAAGTGAACCCTTAGAACTCCTAATTATCTAAATCGATTAATCTGACCATGGCTAGAAGGCTTACTTTAGTCGATGATAGTGAAGAGAGTGACTTATCACCTTAGGGTATCTCCAACCGAAAATCTCATTTTTTTCACTCCAAAATGCAGTGAAACCAAAAAGTGTCGTGATTCATCTCCAACCGAACGGCATTCTACACCCTAACCGTCGCTCTCTTCTTTCGCGCCTTTCTTTCACAAGTTCGGTAGAGGCCAAAAAAATGGCGTAGATGAACAGTGCACCGCCAATATTGGCGTCACACTGTTCATCCGCGATCAAATGACGGAGGAAAAGGTATTTGGTTGCGACGTTTGAGGGCCTGCATTCAGTTGTTTGCCGAACGATTGGAGATGGTCTTAAAGCGATTTCCAGAATTGGGCGGTTTTTTAATGGGTTTTTTTTTTACTTTAAATGAATTAAGACAAACAGACACTTAAAAACTTGATTGATAGTCTAAACTCTCAACCAATAGATCAAAATGAACTGCATGTACATAAAACTTTGAAATTATATTTATTAAGCAAGCATATATAAATAAACTATGGTCTTTTGAAGCCATGGCACATTATAACTGAGTACATTCCTTGCTTCAATTGACAGAAGGAATTGTATAATGTTTATTAAGCTGTTCAATTTAAGGGTGTCCATAACCGACCCAACCCGTTAACTAGATTCCAAAAATATAGGTTTGAATTGACCAGTTTAATAAACAGATCAAGATTGAGTTGACAAGCAAACCCTTTTTCACCCAAAAATGATCCATTTAATACATGTTTTCCATAATTTTTTTAAAACTTATGGGTGAAATTTTCTTATTTTAGATTTTATAATTAATAAGCTTTTTTTAAATAATCAAAACAGGTTAACGTGTTGGGTTTGGATTATTCGAGTTGTTCATGAATCAAGTTCAACATGATTAAATTCAAGTCAGATTCAGGTTAGACCCAAACCCAACCAATCAACCCATTTCAATCATGTTTTGTTTGTTTCAAAGATGGAATCCAAAAAAATTTAAAAAATACGAACAAAAAAAGAACATGCTTTTAAATTAGAAACTAAATTATCCCAATATTCAGCAGAATCATGCAAAGATAAATGCAGACAGATTAATCATTTTTATATTGATAAAATTAAAACGACTCTTGGCAGACAAAAAACCTAGTTCAAATATGAACAGAGTTCAAGAATGTGAATACATTCGGAAACTAAACAGGCAGATTATCATTTTGCAATATTAATGATGCAGAAAAGAAGAACGAATGGTGGATGCAGCAGTGAGAACAATACCTCTTATTTACTAACATTGCTTAGTGTGAATGAGGCAGATTTAGGGTTAGCCCACTTTCATTACCTTGGCTTTCTCAAGAATGTACTTGCCTTCCTTGTATTTCTGACTTTCTTCATATGCTTTCTCCTAAAATATATACACAAAAATAGCAGATATGCTGAGAGTTATTTATATCATGTCCTAATCAAGATAAATGCAGCAACTAAGAAATTAACAGAAAAAAAAACTGCAACTTATAGATGATGTAAGATGATGTAAGGGCAGTTGCTTTCTTTGCTCTTCTCCTAATTTATCTAAGAAATCTTAGACTTTATTTGAGACAGCTTTATTATTGATTATTAAAGTAATTTTTCAAAACTAAAACTAAAAATTTTGTATTTAAAAGCTGCTTTAAGAAGCAGTAATAAAACTGTCCCAAACAAAGCCTTAGACTTCAATTTTTATTTAATGATAATATAATGCTAAAATCAGTATGGATGATGTGAAGAAACTTACCTCTTTCCTCATAATTAAAGGATCTCAAGTCCCATTAGTTAGTACTGTCCACCACGTTTTATCATGAGTCCAGATTCTTATATACACTCCAAAGAATTTTATCCCTCTTCAACAAATGGCCATAAGTATTATTTAAAGTCTTAAATCCCATTTCTTCCTTATGTTTATGGTATTTAATGTTTGTGATTATCAAAAAAAAAAAAAGTGTTTTAAAGGTCTAAGAGAGGGGTGTCAATAAATGATCCAACCTGACTCAACAACCTAACCGATATCTAAATTGAAACATTCGGATTGGATTTGACCTGAAAATTTGAAATCAATAAGATTATTATTCAGGTTTACGTTAAATAGGTCATTTTTGGATTAAATTGGTCATAATTGTGTTAAACAAGTCATATTGATCTCCAAAAATACCACTAACCAATAAACAAGGTTTAGGTTAGATGAGCTCGGGTGGAATCGGATTCAAGTTGAGCATTTTGACTTGTATGTAAATGGGTCAAAAACGTATCAAGTATAATAAGGTCAAGTTAACATTGGTTACATACAAAAACCTAACTTGCTAATTCAAATTGACAAAAGCCCTATAGTATCACCATTGCTCATCCCTCTAAGAGAAAACTCCACAAAAAATAAACAAGAAACTAAAAAAATTTTACTTTTTTTTTTTTTTTGTCCTGTGAGCTGCATAAAAATTCTTCTCTTCTAGCAGCTGCATAATGAATGATTTGATCATGCAATAAAAAATGCGAAAATCAATAAGAACAAGAGATGAATTACGAGAATCTTACATATCTCCATCCAAGAATTTGTTGGCAGCTACTGCAGTGGACGTCATTCACTGTGTGAAGTCCAGATAAAAGATGCCTGTCTTCGTTTGGACCCAGACAAACATTCACCCTGAAAATGTAGTAATACATTTTACATTAGAATCTCACTTCCACTGGGATATAAATGTTCATATAATAAGTAGCTAAATGATTTTCTGATATAAAATAGCCACCAATAGTGTAGAAGTTTGCTGAATTTCAGAAAAATTCAGCCAAAACAGAGCATATCTTTATAAAATTGTAAGAAATCTGAGAGAAAAACACTTGAAATTCACTAATAGAAGAAGAAAAACAGCTTAAGATACAATAATCTTCAATTCGAGAGAAAGATTAACTCTCCCAATCTCTAACCAAAGATTAGAGCCCAAAATTAACATAAGGATCCTAATTTTCATATTCAAATTCAAGATGAAACCCTAATGTGAGAAGCTAATTAAAGCAAAGAGGGCAAATACAAAACCTTAGCCGCTGCCCCCCTTGGACCTGTCACCTGTAGACAAAAACCAGTCCACTAGGAACCGATTCAGCTGGTTCAGCCGGCCCCCCTTGGGCCGGCCTAACATTTTCATGTAATTAAATTAGTTAATATGCTAACTCGGTAGCTAACTATTTTCTGTTTCTGACACGTAAAGACACGGGCATTTTAGTGGTTTTGGAGCCATAAGATAACAAAATCATAGGATTTGAGACCATATGCATATGCAGCATTATCTGAAACGCCTTTCACAAATGATATGTATGTACCAAACAGTAAGATACATAAGGATCAGAATACGCAAACACGTGCACCGTGACTTCTTCATCATCTAAGAACTTGGGTATATTTGTTGATACAACGCCAATCCTCATAGGAATTTTCAAAATTCAAAATAGGACAGGTATAAAGTTTAACAAGCAAAAAAATGAGAACCGATTTCATAGAAGACAAACTTTAAATTTCAGAATTTACAATAAAGTGTTCAAAGGAATGGGTTATCAACATGACAAAATATTAATGACCTAAATACTAATTGATAAGAATAACATTCCTTAAGGATTTGACTTTCCATTGTTAGAGGTTAAGGCCCTATTCGGGGAAGTTTTTTCAATACTTTGTATTTCAAACCACGCTTTCATTTGAATATTATTTTGTTGTTGATTTTCTGGGTCGGAAGTTACTTTTCACAACTAAGAGGGAAGTTCCGAGGAGTATTACAGCTAGTATCAGTGTGTAGACCTCATGAGCCCGAAGTAGCCCCATGTTCAGCTTCCAGAAGTAGCACCTGTATTCCAATTGCCAACGTTAGTAGCTCCTACACCGTATTGTCGCGACACGATGGTCAGACGAGGTAGAGGAAGAGTCCTCTGAAGTTTAGCAGAATCTAGTGTCAGAGCATGCAGCATAACAAAGTGAAAAAAAAAATCTAGTGCCTCTCCTCTCAAATCTTGTCACTTCAAGCACTAATAGTGACACTCATCCCACCTCTTTCTCATACTAAAATGTGCATATTATTTTTCACCAAACATATAAAATACCCCCATCGTGTGCAGCGATGCCAGAAGTTGTCACCGGGGCATTGAAGGCTATGCTCTACAGTAATTATAGATTCAGCATGTAGACCTGTGGCACCGAATTGAAGAGCTATGACGCTAAGCCACTAACAGGATTTTTATATATATTAAAAAGTCATTCCTCTCTCCACTAACCTCCCCACGATCCCCGGTTTGCTGTGTAAGGAAGAAGAAAAAGGGAAAGGAATGACATTGGGTCATCAGAATGAGTCGGAACAACAACTATTGAAAGTTACATGGAATGGAAACTTGACAAACGAGGAAATTGCGGAATTGAATAACATCAATTATTATTATGGTATCACCTGATCGTTGACATTGTTAGGGAGAGCAAAATTGGAGATTTGCTGCAGGAGTGTAGGTGTTCTTGAGACAAATCATCAATATCATGTACTATTATGCCCTGAGTCAACAATATCAAGGTGTGCGCACATATTTACTTGTTGGACAAACACATATGGTGGTGAGACCAACTATTAGCATCAAGCAGAGATACACCTACATTCAACAGAATTACTAAACTAAAACACAACTCATTTATATCTCCGAGTGCACATGCGCACTGAAGTGACAGTAGTTTTCAGGGATCATCTTTGAGTTGGATCTTCAACTAACTTCTTCGATATTTACAGATATACAACTCTTTAAACACAACCACTTATAGCGAAGAAAGACTTTTGATATGAGAGAAAGAGACCTAACAAAGCAATACAGTAAGTAGACTAGGAGATAGATAGAGGGAAGAAAGTGAGAAGAAGGGGAGAGAGGCTTGGCAAGGTTTAGTTAGATCTTTAGCATAAATTTTTTTACAGCAAAAACCCAGTAGCCCTTAGTGTATGAGCAACAGTAGCAACAAGAGGGAAATTCCAAGGAGTATTATAGCTAGTGCCAATGTGTAGACCTCATAAGCCCGAAGTAGCAGCACGTTCAGCTTCCAAAAGTAGCACCTATATTCCAATTGCCAACGTTAGTACCTCCTACATCATATCGTGGTGGCACGATGGTCAGAAGAGGCAGAGGAAGAGTTCTCTGAAGTTGAGCAGAATCTAGTGTCAGAACGTGCAACAAAATCTAGTGCCTATCCTCCCAAATCTTGTTACTTCAAGCACTAATAGTGACAGTCATCCCACCTCTTTCTCATACGGAAAATGTGCATATAATTTTTCACCAAGCATGTAAAAATACCCCCATCGTGTGATAAACTGCATGAAATAAAGCATGATAATCACATATAGGATCGAGATCTGAAACTAGGATCATAGTCGCAAGTGACATCCTACAACTATCCAGATCCTCAAGAGAACCTATCAAGCTAGGTAAGGGATCAACAGCTGAGAGGCAAATGCATACCTAGAGTTGCTGATGTCAAATGTAGCGTTCACTCATGTGCATGAGTTAGCAATCAATATGTCAATAAAAGTGTAATGCATGACCAGAGAGTGTATGCTAGACTTGCTGAATGAAAGTATATTTAGATGACTAGGATGTGGTTCTACTCGAAGGTCTGGGTTCGAATCATCTGGTCTATGTAGTACCACAAATATTGAATCGAGGAAATGCAAATCCAACCAAAGTATGTCTGCAGAGGTTGAGCTTGAGTTCAACAACACTAAATGAAGAATTGACGCGTGAAAAATGGCCTATTATTAGGGGTAGAGAATTGGAAGATCAATTTGAAATTACAAAAGCTGAAATTGGGGGTCAACTAGAACACAATGTAGCAACTATTATTAGCAAGGTCCAACCCCAACAATCGCCAATGCCAACCAACAAAACTGTATACGTCAAAATTGTTGAACACGAAAAGCTTGAGAAGTCCACTACAAAGAAGTACACTGCAACCAATCTCCCGAAATATACCTAAGATACACACTCCACCTTTTATCTCCCAATAACATTGCAAATATCTTATATGTCTACATCGCTCCATAAAAAAAATCAAGAAAACCCATAAAATTGATATCTTTTGATCACGAACAGAAGACATCAAGGTATCAACATTATCTCTAGAAAAAGAAGCACTGAACAACCCCAAATAGACCCAAGTATAAAAGAAAAAAAAAATGATAGCACTACAAAGGAATGAAACATGGACACTTGTAACACTACTTCAAGGAAAGAAAATCGTGGATAAAGATGGGTGTTATATATCAAACACAAGATGGATGACTCAATAGAAAGATAAAAAGAGAGGTTTTTTGCAAAAGGATACAATAAAAAATTCAATATTTATTATCAAGATATATTCTCACCAATGGAAAAAATGATCACCATCAGAGTATTGCTATCTATTACCGCAGACTTAGATTAACCTCTACAATAGTTCGATTTGAAAAAAAAAATGTTTTTCTCCATTAAGAACTTGAAGAAGCATACATACATATTCCACAAGGATTTACCACTTCGCCTAAAACAGATGTAGTAAGTCAACCAAAGCCTTATACAGCTTAAAGAAATCCCCAAGTGCATGATTTGGGAGATTTAGTGTAATAATGAAAGCATGACTTCAAACAAAACAATTCATAACATACTATGTTCCTAAAACATCAATAAGGTATGGTGACATACTTGATAAGTTATATAGATGATTGATAATTAAATGGCACAACGAAGAAAAAATAACATGACTACAAAAATATTTAGCTATTGAATTCAAAATAAAAAAATATGAGCAGGCAAACATATTTTTTGGGAATTGAAATAACTCAATCAAATCAAGTTATATTTTTATCACAAAAAATACATTTTTGGTCTAACATATGATATTGGGATAATCTATTGTAAACCTGTTAACACACCAGCAATTAGAATCATGAATTAGGAGTATATAAAAATCAACTACAAATCAGGAAAGGCACCAATGTATTATGGGAAAGTTGATCTACCTATCCCATGCCCATCAAATATTGCCTATGATATAAGTTTGGTAAGCTAATTCATATACCATGAAAGTGAAGACCATGTAAATGCAGCACACTAGGTCTTGTGGTACTTAAATTCTCGCTAGGAGGGAATTATATTCAGGAAGCATTATCATCTAAACATTAATAGACATACATGTGCTTATTATGTAGGAAACACATCATGTCGAAGATCAATGTTAGGATATTTTACCTTTCTCATTATCTAGAGAAGTAAAAAACAAAAGGTGGTAGCATTATATACTGCAAAGGCTAAGCTTAGATGAATGGCTAAAGGATTGGGAGAGCTATTATGGCTAAAAGAATTGATAGAAGAAATAGGCTACTCATTCAAATCTAAAATTATATTATTTTGCAAAAATAGGGCATCTATTGACATCGCATACAATTTAATTCAATATGATTCAAACAAAATATATTGAAGTAGATTGAAATTTCATCAAGGAAAAACTTGAATCCAAAACAATTCAATTTTCATTCGTAAAATCAAAAGATTAGTTAACCTGCACAATAACCAAGCTTGTCTCAAGCAAATTTTTTTATATCTCACTAGATAAGTTGGACATACAAGATATCTATGCTCTAACTTGAGGAGAAGTGTTAACGTGAGTATTAATGGGAATCCCTCAAAATTATTCATCATTACATGAATCAAATTTCTTTCAATCAGCCACTAATTTCGGAGTAATTTATAATCTGCCAATATATATATATATATATATATATTATACATCATTATTTCTTTCCTAGCATGGAAGTATTAACTTTTCTTGCATATAACTTCCTTACATTATAAATAGGGTAATAAGTTGCATAAATAACACAAAGAAGAGAAGTTTATTTCTCAAAGAATATAGAATAAATGACACTAATCTAATGTATTCATTCAATCAATTACAATCGACAGCAACAAAAGTTCTTCATCATATGTTGCTTTCAAAAAGCCAATTTTCTTTGATTGGTAGCTGGTTAGCAATAATAATGAGAATCAATACATTTTTCTTCTTTGTCAATATCCTTCCATATTTTGAATCTAGCTTGCACACTTGTCCCAGTCTAAAATGTAGTCTATTTGTTCGCTTCTCCTCTTTCATTAACTTTTAGTTTGGAATTGGTTGTTGGAAGAGAGGTTTTCGAGGAATAAGGTGAAAGCTCATCAATTCAAAGGGATGCTGATTGATCTCCGCTTTTAGAGATGACAATTGCACAACTCTCCATTCTTTTTTATGGATGAGGAGCTAGATGACATTCTTTTTTATGAAATATCTAGAGATAGGCCAAGCCGATTAGACAGAATTAGAGATTTAGGCCAACTGAACTAGTAAGTAAAAAAGAAGTGCAGGTCAAAAGCTATTCAGTCTTTACTTCTATGGTTCTCAGTAAGTGGTACAACTATTGGTTTGGAGAAAGATCCATTTTCCTTGTTTTCTTAGTTGCTTAATGAATCAAGAGATAAGGCATTTTCGAATCGTCTTTACTATACCTTCCCCCAACCCTACTATGAAAAAAGATGTTCATTTCTAAGACACCTAGAAGTAGATTATTGGATTGAAGGCATTTTTATGTTAGGATGATGAAAAGTCTCTGCCTGCAGACTCAAACTTTGGAGACTATGGTTTCCCTACAATGCAAACCCACTTAGGTCGGAAGCCACCACTCATCCCTCAATAGGAAACCAAGGGTCTCCGCAACAAAGGCATCCCCCTCACCCTTACTCCTTACTATAGAAGAAGAGGCGTCAGACGATGATGTGAGAGATCCGGAAGAAAAGAAGAGGCTCATGAGTCCTCCACATCATCTTCTCCTCGCAAGTAATGATGATGATGGGAAGAACCCTTCCTATAAAAACACTTTAGTTTCCTGGCTTGAACCAAAACTAACATGAAACAAAGACACTCCAAAACATTGAATTTTGAATAGTATGATGGCATCCTATTAGCATTTCCCTTGCCTACGGTCCAATAGCTAAGGCTAGGGTTGTTATCCAACTTCCTTTCTATTTTGTCAATTAGAAAACCCTTTTTCAAATGTTCCTAAAAAACTCTTTCCACTGCCTCTTTGGTCAACATGGCCTTGGGTGTCACGACCCGGACAAGACTTTTTTAGATACTTACCATGTTTCTTCCCACTTTTGAAAGAGAAGATTTAGCCTTTCTCTCCTGCTATTGACTTTTGACTGGTTCGAAAGCTATACTACATAGAAATCTGCCTAACCCACATAGCGATAAGGGGAGAAGGAAGATTGTTGATTTGATCAACTACCTAATCCGTAGCGTGTGTACTAAATTTCGTAAAAGATATATAGGAAAAGGCATGCCATCTACATCTTATTGTAACATATGCTAATCAATCTCATAGTTCAGCCAAAGGCGCTAGAGATGTTAGGCTCTACTGACCCTTGACCCTAACCCTCGTATAAATGAAACATGGAGCACATTAGTTAGAAAGAAAACCAAAAAGGCTTGAACAGCATTTGCTTGCCTTCATGCTTCAACAATGGTAAATTATCAAATCCTTTTTTAAAAAAAATATTGCATTACCCTTTTCTAATTACCAAATTCAACAAAAAAGAATTGCAAATCTCAATTTCTATCATAATCTCATGCAGTTGCTTGTAGATGATAGATGAAAAGCCTGTTTAACAAAAGGATGATTTCAATTTTCACTCGTTTTGAGGGTGCACATAGAATCATTGGATTTGAGGAGTTTTTGGAGGAGTTTTTAAAGTTTTAAGCAAATGTTAATGTCAAATATTGCATCCTTCCAATGATAGAATTTAACAAGTTTCACCATTTCATAAAACATGTTTTCTAACTTCAAGCAATAAATTGAATGCTTAGAACCATTCAACAGCCCGATTCTGTCAACATAACCACATAAAAGACATGCTAAGAAGCCCACCAAAATAAGAGAAATTATTGTGTGCGGAATCCGACTGCATTCGGATTCCAATCACCGCTTGACACGTCAGCGGATGCACTCCGGGGCACAGTGCATTCAGTGATGTGGCGCATGGTGATTGGAATCCGAATGCATACGGATTCACACACAATAATTTATCCCAAAATAAACACCATAAATAGAGCCGATTGAGAAAGGGACCCGATTAGGCGAATAAACAAACATCTGAGGTCGTACTCAGAAAAATTATAAAACAGAGAAGAGAACTTACACTTTTTCAAAGAGATAGGCTCGGCCATACCTCCCCTGAAAATCCTTAGAGACGATCTCATCCTGGGAAGCCGAATCGACCTTACAGAGCTTGCATTTGAACACCTTAGGGCCCGGCAGCGTTTCCACGAAGAGCAAACCCATCGATCCACCCTCCCCTCAAACCCCAACCCTAGTACAAGCCGTAACACCGATCGGCGGCGACGATCTCGCCCAAAGTAACCCAGATCAAACGCCCCAAAAACCTCCGGTTGATTCCACCCCTAATTAAGACGGAGCGTGAAGAAACGTGCGAGTCGTTTCACCCTTTCTGCGTTTGGAAGGAGATGAGAAGACGGAAATGAACACTTGGAAAAGGACGAGAAGGAAAGGAACAGTTGGAAAGATCCGAATCCGAGCATGCTTATATAGGCAACGTGTGCTTCCGAACGAAGCGATGATTGCCGTGGCACGCTGACACGTGTCCGATTTGGGGGAGGAGCCCACCTATTATGTGCCGATACAAATACTCAGACGAATCATAATATGCCACCTCATTTTTTTTATTGTGTATTATTACTGCATATCTTTTGATTGACCTCTTGATGGTCCAATGTTCTCACAAAATAACTTCTACTTGACACCTCATTCACATGTCGTACCACCGATCGGAGCGACGATCTCGCCCAAAGTAACACCGATCAAACGCCCAAAAAACCTCCGGTTGATTCCACCCCTAATTATAGGCGGAGCGTGAAGAAACGTGCAAATCGTTTCACCCTTTCTGCGTTTGGAAGGAGATGAGAAGACGGAAATGAACACTTGGAAAACGACGAGACGGAAAGAAACAGTTGAAAAGATCCGAATCCGAGCATGCTTTTATAGGCAACGTGTGCTTTCGAACGAAGCGATGATTGTCGTGGCACGCTGACACCTGTCCGATTTGGGAAGGAGCCCACCTTTATGAAACTTTTATTTGGTACTGTCACAGGACGTCAGTAGTTCTCATTATTTATTTCGCGTCCCGACAATCAGATCCGGAACAGACCCAGGATGGCTCAGTATTTTTTTATTTTGCTAGTTATTGCTCGGTATTGCTAGGTATTGATCGATTTTGCTAGACAATAATCAATACCGAACAAATACCGAGTAATATCGAGCAATACCGAGTTGTACCGGTACAACTCGGCATTGCTCGGTAATGATCTTCACAGAGCGGTATTTCCCGAGCAATACCGAGTTGTACCGAGTTTTTCTAGAAAATAAAATCGATATCATTCAAACTCTAATTTCAGCCAGCTTATAGTCAAATTAAACATATCAAGGAGACGAACTCAATGACACCAAACTCGGTATAATCTGAGCCCAAATGGGGTTCAAATCAAAGGGAAAAAGCCTATAAAGCTTCAAACCATTAATTGAAAAATCAAATGATATTCAAATATGATATGCTTATAGTCGAATCCAATGGCTCGTCGAGATAAATCCTACGAGCCTAAGACCACTCAATTATAATATCTTTAACACACTTAAATGATGAACAAATACTCCATAATCAAAGAAATTTAATATTAGAAAATACGCGGCGGTAGAGTTTATAAATTTGCGTCCGAGCGTTACACGTAAGTTTAACACACAAACAGAAAAGGGGAGTGAACACCAAGAGTTTTTACGTGGAAAACCCAAAAAGGGAAAAAACCACGGGGCCTCGCCCATTTGCAAAATTCCACTAGTGTTTTCGTAGATTATAAATGGCGGATTTCGTCCCACAAATCGGGATAATCCAAATACAATTCGTTCCTTCCACGAAATTCACAAAATCCTACGAATTCCCTGCGTTTTCCGAAAATCCGGCAGAGTTCCGGCGTCTTCAGGCGGCAGGAAGAGCTTCGGCGGTGGTCGAGGAGGTGAGGAATCTCCTTTTCCCCTTTCTCCTTCTTCTTCTGCGAATTCCTGGTGTTTCCCGAAAATCCGGCAGAGTTCCGGTGTCTTCAGGCGGCAGCAAAAACTCCGGCGGCGGTGGTCGAGGAGGTGAGGAATCTCCTATTCCCCTTTCTCCTTCTCCTTCTCCTCTTCTTCTCTCTCTCTTCACTTGAGCCCCTTGGTGTGGAATGAGGGCTCTATTTATAGTTTTTCTGTAGTGGCACAGCCCGTAAATAGGCGTGAGATCAAGGGCGAATTGGGAGTGATCCGAATGGACGGCCGATATCGAATCCTTCGACATGCACCGTTCGTTGGACATTTTAAGGCCTTAATGATTTTGGAATTTGATGATCTTGGGCTCGTTGGATTCGTCTCGTTGAGCCGTTCGATTCGAGTATAAGCTCGTCAAAATCGGAGACCGTTTGGTAACTCAAACTGCGGTTTGAACCTCCCAACATTACTTCCAACCTTTGATTCGGACTCATTTGGGCTCGGATTGGGTTGATCTTGGTGTCGTTGGGTTTGTATTTCTGAGACGCTCAGTTTGACTGTAACCTCGCTGAAATCGGAGTTCATATGCTCCCGAAATTAATTTTTGAAGTTTCCAACTAAGTTTTTTTTTTCTATAAAATATTTTGAAATAAAAAATTTTATACTAAAACGTTGTTTTAAAAATTAATAAAAAATTATAGTTTAAACTTTTCAAAAACGCTTCGGGTCTTCAATTTGATACCATTTGGGCTCGGATTAATTCGAATTTGGTGTCGTTGGGTTCATCTTTTCGAGACGTTCAATTCGACTATAAGTTTGTTGAAATCAAAATTCGGATGATCCTAAATTTAATTTTGAAAATTTTCAACTCAATTTTAGCTTGAGATTCATGCCCGATCAATATAATTTTTTTTTTATGATATATCACTTTTATTTTAGAAGTCTTACTAACTCAGTTTCATAAAATAATTTTTCTTTTGAATACTTTACCATATAATTTTATAATTAATTATTTGATAGATAATAATATTAAAGAAAAAAAATTCAATATGATGGGTCTATTAATATATTTTAAAACACTTAAGCTGCTTATAATACATTTTAAACAGAAGAAATTTAATAGTTAATAAGATGGCGAATCTTGCTGCGAAATAGTTAAAATTTTCAATCATCGGGAGGAAGTGGAATCTGTCAAAATGAAGAAGAATCTTAAAAGAGTATTTTCAAAGATTTTTTTCGGAAGCTCTTCAGATCCCATTGGTGGATCTTGAGTTACTGCAAGGTCGATTAATGAACTGAAACAGCTTGTTCCAGGATTTAGTTATTTAATCCACATAACCAAATCTAATAATGTAGAGATTAGGGTTTCGTTTGGGACGGCTTTGTTACTGCTTCTTAAAATAATTTTTTAATTTTTGTACTTGAAAACTGTTTTAAGAAATAACAAAAAAATAATCCCATGAATGATAAGCAGTAAAACTTACAGATTACAATCTGGTTCAGAAAAAGAAGACTACCAGCAGAAAAGTGGAGCCATGATCTTACCAAAAGTCTGATCATTCTCAACCTTCACTTCCATGCAGAGGGGCAAATTATTACGTCCGATGTCCGGATTTGTCCGGATTGGTATCCGGACACCAATCCAGACGTGTCACGTCAACCAAATACGTCGAGACGACCCGGTGCATTTAGGTGACGTGGCACGTCTGGATTGAATGTCCAGACGTCGGGTGACCGGATGTAATAACTCGCCATGCAGAGGAGACAACCAAAGTCCTGTTCGTCCATCCAAGATAGGGAGCGCCATCTCTCTCTTCAAGTTTATATTTATCGCAGAAACTCAAAAGGTGCATTGACATTACAGGAAAACAACTCATTTCCGACGGCAATAAATTCATCACAAATTTTGACGACTTTTCCGACGATGTGGTTGCTGAGACTTCAAAATGTTTCCTAGATTTTCTTCCGAAGCTGCGTAGTTATAAGAGTTGTTTCAGAGACCAACGCCAAATATTTCAGACATTAACAGAATAAAATGGTCGAGCCACTAAATATGGGCTCTCCTAAGTTGTACTTCAAATAAACATCCTTTACAAACCAAACTGAATGAACTTTGATCCTGAAAGGAAATATGAAGTTAGGCTTTCTCATGGGAGTATTCTTCTTCTCAAGGTGTTCATCTGTGAGGGAAGAAATTAGAATCTAAGTGCATGCCACACTAAAAAAAATTGAAGAAAACCATATATAGAATCTAAAAAAAAAAACCCAAAGTGAATATTGTAATGGCTTAATGAATATAAAATGAAGATAAGAAAGAGATCAAACACAAAATAAGGCATAAAGATTATCGATGCGACCGTAATACACAATTACTGGAGATGAGAGAATCGATCAACTACTAAGAAGCCGCAAATGCATACAAAACAAAAGAGGCCTCTTAAACTTAATTACATCCAACTCAAAACAAAGAGAAGTTCTAAATCAATCCAAATAAACCACCACAAAGAGAAGTTTGAAATCAATCTAAATAAAGCACTACAAATATAAGTCTTAAATCTATCTAAATAAACTAATAGAGTAATAGGAAAGCCTATTAATAACCTTGTTAGTTGTGTATGAAAGAAATAAATTCAACCACCCAATCTTTCTCAGCTTTTATCTTGATCATAGTTTTAAAGACTTATTTGTAATAAGACAACATAAGAGATCATAATTCCCATTATTCCATACAAATGGAAGTTGCTTTAGCCTGCAAGGACAAATGAAGCTTGCAAGGTTTATGGACCTCCTTCGCACTTCCCCTCTCTTTCCTGCAACCTCTCCCCCTCTACATCTACTAATTTTCCACCATTTTTGCTGGCTCTCAGGGGCGGATCCAGCCTTATTTTTTAGGGTGGGCGGACTTTTATATAAAAATTAAATATTAAAAAGTTAAAACATATATAAGCTTGATATGTCACCAAAATATTATCTTGATCATACACGAATCTTGAGGCAGAATAGAGTTGGAAGCTTCAAAAATTAAATCAGAGACCATCTAAACACCAATTTCAGCGAGTTTATAGTCAAACTGAGCGTCTCGGAAAAATTAAATATTAAAAAGTTAAAACATATATAAGCTAAAATTTAAAAAAAAAATGATTAAAACAAAATATGGTCCAAATTTTAAATATTGAGTAGGATGGGCTCATATATTCAAATTATCAAACATATCGTGCATATCACAATGTATTTGTGATTTCTTTTCGAAATAATATGCAGTCTCATTGTTATCAAATCAATATTTAAAAAGATGAATGAAAACCTAAATCAATATTTAATTTATGTTATATAAAATAATTATTTGTATCATTTTCTATTAATAAAACTTATCTATATATGTACTGATTGGTTAAAGGGGTTTGAGTGTACAACATTTTAAATGGAGAGATTTATAAAATTTAAATATTTGATTGACTTAAAAATAAATGAAAATATTTTTTGATAAAATTTAAAAATCATCATGCAGTAAAACTCAAATCTTATACTCCACAATCCACATTAACCTTCCTTGGCCTTCACATTGAAACCCATTCGAGTGGATGTAAATTTTCTAAGAAATTGAAATTAAATGTGAAAAATCTTGCATCAAATACTAATTGAGATTTTTTTTTTAATTGCATATGTTGATCATAAGGCCAGATTAAAAAAGTTGAGAAAAAAATTAAAAAATAATTAATTTAGGCTCCCTTAATAAATTTTTCAAAAACCCCCTCAAAATTTTTCACAATTACACCAACTGCATATTAAAAAAAAAAAGAGATTAGAAGGCGATATGTTTGAAAATATATACCTTAATGCATCTACAATGCAGAATGGTTACAATCCAAAATATCAGAACTTTGATTTTCTCGCTCATTGGATTACCTTCATGAGGCTTCATCACCGTAAGAAATATGCTTTTTAGATATCTGGAATTATTTTATAAATTGGAACATAATTATATAAATAGTAATTTTAATATTTAGATATAATGATTTAGTTCATTTAATAATTAGAGCAAATAATTATAACTTCTTTTTTTTTTGGGAAATTAGGGGCCTTAGCCCATTTCATTAAAAATGAAGAAAGAAATACAAGTAAAAAGTCTGCTAGCACAACAAAAAGGCAGCAGACACAAAACCCTATCAGCAATTAGCTGCTTAAAAAAGAAAAGCTAAAACAGGAATGAGTAAAACAAAAGGACTCAGAATTGCATTTCACAAGAAGATCACCCAGGTAACAAAATTCATCCTTCAGGATGTATGGTTCCCCTGGTTGCCAGTCGGCCGTCCAAAGGGGTTGCAGATAGAATGCTCTCATCATTGTCCTTCAAAAAGGCGAAACCTGGTTGCCAAAGATAGCCCTCCAGGTAATGCATTAGCCCGATAAGCAGCAGGGACCTCATCCAGCAAGTGGGGCACGAGAGGATAACAAATGCCAGAAAATCGGAGACCAGATCAGTCATTTCCGCTTTGCAGTTTTAAGGTTCACAATATGCTTGATCTTGGCAATAATAGTGTTTTGACAATCAATAAGGTTGCCAAAAAGCCTGTCGTTCCGTGCTCGCCAAAGATAGTAAACAATAGCACAAAGAAGCATAAAGCAATAGTTTTTCCTGCTTTTATCCATATCCCAATCCTCAATGCTTTGAAAGGCTTGACCCAGATTAGGCCTTAGAAGCATACGGTTAAAATAGGGAAATACCTTCAACAACACCTGGAAGGTAAACTCACACTCAAAGAACAAATGTTTGTGATTCTCCTCAGAATGATGACAAAAAATGCAACTAGTGTTAACAGCCAAACCTCTAGCATTGAGGTTATCAGGAGTTTTAAGGCCATTACGAAAAGCCATCCAAGTAGTAAGAGAGAAGCGTAAAGCATAACGCTTATGCCAAACATGCTTAAACCAAGTAACAGTTTGTTCGTTTAAAAAGAAGCCTTTGTGAAAAGAATTAAAAGCAGGTTTATCAGTGCCCGTCCAGAGACAATTACCCATGCCAGTAGAAATGGGGACGGCTAAGATCTCTGCCTTGATGCTGGGAGGCAAAGAGACAATTATAACTTTTTTCAGTTATCTCTACTTTTTCCTGTCACGCTCATCATACATCTTTCTCTTCTTTTCATAAAAGATTATAATGTCTCCCCAACACCAATCAAGAGAAGAAGCTTTGACTTGAAAGCCATCGCCATTAATGGCAAAATATAACCTTCAGCTCCTTTGCTCCCTCATGCGTCAGAGACGGGCTGTCAATGGGCATAAGTAAGCCTTGTCGAGATGGAGCACGGAGATGGAACTCAGATCAGGAGAGGGAGAAAGGATCAGAGACATCAGCCGCTTTTTCTTGCACGCCAAAGTTTTTTCGACCACTAGCATTGCCGTTCGATGGGCAGGAACGCGCGAGATGGACATGTTAGGGCAAAAAATTATTTTTGAGAGGGGGCAGAACTCCAAAACCAAAGCACTTTTAGGTCACAAATTTTAATTGCCCACCCTCAAATGAACTGGGATATGCACCCTTTAAGAAGCACTTTTGACCTCAATTAAAATTAAAATTTGTACTAAAAAATTGCTTTAAGAAGCAATAAGAAAGCTGTCCTAAACAGAGCCTGAATGTTGGCATCAGTGGACCATGTGATTGGGAAGAGAACATTCTGTCGTAAATAAGAATTGGAAGATCAAAAGTACTTTTGACCTGCTTTCTCTTGCCGGTGATTTGTGAATTTTTCTTATTTAAATTTTCATGTACTAAGGACATTGGTCTGAGAAGGAAGTTTCCAAAATTGTTGAGTAAAATCATGATTCCATTAGCTATTGATTTCTTAGGATGAAGAAAACGCCTTATATTTGCTAGAGTGATTGTGCAAATTTCAACCACCTTTGTTCTTCCTAGCTTTGTTACGACCATTGTTCTTCTTAGCTCTATAATTCCAATATCTCTCGTCTTAGGCTTCTTTGGGGATGGCTTTCTTACTGCTTCTTAAAGCTATATTTTAGAATTTTTATACTAAAAAGCTGCTTTAAGAAATATTAAGAAAGCCGTTAAAAATGAAGTCTTAGACTTTATTTGGGACGCCTTTCTTGCGGTTTCTTGAAGTAACTTTTCAGTTCAAAAATTAATTTTTTTGTATTCGAAAGCTACTTTAAGAAGCAGTAAAAAAATTGTCCCAAACGAAGCCTTTGCAGCGAACGCAGCGGATTTGCAGCAGTTTCTAAACCGCTGCAAAAAAATTAGTAGGTGTTTAAACCGCTACTGTAGGTCATAAAAAGTGCTCGATGGCTTATTTTTTTAGTAGTGTTTGAGTAAACCAACCAACAATGTCATATATTTCAGGAAATTAAATATGTTTTTTGGGTAGCTATAAAAATTCATTCTTAGAGTATGATAGTGATTGTGATGATGTATAAGATAATATCAAGATCCTAATATGCACCTAATGATTAGTTTATTTTGAGATGACTTTCTTACTGTTTCTTACTAAAGCTTTTTGGTAAAAAAATTAAAGTTTAGTTTGTGATGGCTTTCTTATTGCTTCTTGAAGTAAAATATTAGTAAAAAAATTTTAAATTTTTGTACTAGAAAGATATTTTAAGAAGAGGTAAGATAGTTGTCCCAACCGAAACCTAAATTTTTTATAGTAAATAGTTGCTTTAAAAGGTAGCAAGAAAGCTGTCCCAAATAAATCTTAAGAGAGAATTCAATGTGCAGTAAGTATTTAGTTACAACCAACTTGCAAGAAGTCAATGTATGTTTTATTTTACTAAGATTTCATGTGGGGTGACTTTTTTACTGTTTGTTAAAACAATAATTTAGTACAATAATCTAAATTTTTTGTACTAAAATATTGCTTTAAGAAGCAGTAAAAAAATCGTCCAAAATAAAAACTAAGTAAAATTTTAAGTAATTTTTCATAAGTTGCTAGTAACGCATTAATCCACTCACAAGACCGATCAACTTGAGTGTAACTGTGTAAGTTATACTCGTGCTGCTAAGAAATAAAATTTTATATTTAATTATATTTTTGACCTTACTGAATATAATAGTTATGATATATATATATGTTTCTTTATGCTGATTTCATGAATGGATGCATTTATACTAATTATTATTATTTTATTATAATTTTTACTGCATAAATCTAATTTTAATTCAGCTTTTTAAATATTGAGTTGCATTATTTAATACTTTCACAAAATTAAATAAAAAATAGCATCTATTATGCGAAATAGATCCCTATAATTTAACATTCCGCAACTTTTATAGTAAATCTGAATTTACGCGATTTACTAATCCTACCATAAGTCAAACGACGCTCCGTCTCTTGAGCCTGGCTTCTACTCGCCTAACTGGGATTTCTCCTTCGACCAGCGATGAATCCAGATGCGCAGATTGTTGAAGACGATGTCACGAATTGGGACGGGAAGATTTCCTTGTTTTACCCCGTCATCACCTGGGGCTGCGAACGGCAGCAATTGAGAGCCATTTACGAGTTCGCCCGCCTCTCCAAGCTCGCGCCTGACTCCGCCCTCTACTCGGTCGTTCCGGCCCTCGTCGTTCACCTCGGAAGCTCTCATCCATCAATACGCGAAGCCACCGCGTTTGCCCTCTGCCGTCTCGCTCGCCGCGCTGGCGCCCCCTTTTGCCCCATAATCGGACAACATGGCGCAATCTCTATCATTCTAGGGCTCCTTCCGGAGTCGAGTGATCGGTTTCAGAGATCGTTGCTTCGCCTCCTCAGCGCCCTCGTAGCCTTCCACGGTCCTAATCGCATAACCCTAGCACAAAATAATGGATTGGATATCGTTCTGGAATTGATCACTTCTTGCTCCGATGATACTAGAAAGCCCTTGCTGGAGATTCTTAGCGCGATGGCTATGCTAAGAGAAGTAAGGAGGCTTGTCATCAACGCTGGTGCTCTGAGCTTTTTGATTGAGGCGATATCACTTGGTAGGATGATTTCGAGGATCCAGGCTGCGCATGCTATTGGGCTTCTCGGAGTTTCGAAGAGGGTGCGATGCATGCTTGCAGATTCGGGGGCTGCTTTGGCTCTGTTGCAATTGATTCGAGAAGGAAACCAGCCGGCAAAGATAACTGCTGGTAATGCGCTTGGTATAATTTCTTCCCATGTAGATTGTATCCGACCTGTGGCTGAAGCTGGTGCGATTCCGTTGTATATCGAGCTTCTTGAGGGGCCTGAGCCTCTTGGCAGAGAAATAGCGGAAGACGTGTTTTGTATATTAGCTGTGGCTGAGGAAAATGCGGTTTTGATTGCTGAACAACTGGTGAAGGTTCTTCGTGGCAGTGATGAAGAGGCTAAGTCAGCAGCTGTAGATGTGTTTTGGGATATTGCCGGATACAAGCACTCTTTCCCTGTGGTGAGGGATTCAGGAGCAATTCCTCTTCTAATTGAGATTTTGATGAACGGGAATGTTGATATTAGGTTGAAGGTTATGGGGACTATTGCTCAGTTAAGTTATGAAGAAGCAAATCGAAGAGCCTTGGCTGAGGCAGGTGGAATTCCTCTTCTTATTGATTTGTTCAATGGTGCTTCGGAAGAGCTTAGGGATTATGCAACCGAAGCTTTGATGAATTTTGGCGAAGACCCAACGTTCAGAGACCTGGTAAATGAGGCTAATGATATGAATTTCCCAGCATTTGTTGATGCATCTGGTAGGAGGAACCATATTTCCACTTCTAATGAAGACATGCCGAGTTCAATGAGACGGCTGAGTATTGAGCAACTCACCTCAGATCCAGATTTTTCTTGAAGCCACAACTGGTACAGATCTGAGCACTTGTGCAGGTTTTTTCAATTTGTTTCAAATGAATAGGAATTCTAAAAAGTGGGCAGTCTAACTAGTTTCTGTATTTCATACATTTTTTTAGGAATTTTAATCATTCAAGTTAGAATTTTAATGAAATTTTAGTAAAAATATGATTTATGCTGCTTCAAGTTATCAGGATATTTTACATTGCTAGGGCATCTCCAACCAAAAATCTAATTTTTCACTCAAAAATGTAGTGAAACTAAAAAATGGCGTGATTCATCTCCAATCGAATTCCATTTTGCGCCCAGGTAATCGTCTTTCTCCTTCGCGCGTTTCTTCGGCAAATCCCGTAGGCTTAGAGACAGAAAAATAGCGAAGGTGAACACTTCAATGCCAACGTTGGCGAGACACTGTTCACTTGCAACCAAATAGCGGAAGTTTTGCCGTTCCATGCATTTGGAATTCAGTTGGAAAAGGCCTAAGACTGAAACCTAAACTCTACTACCTCAATTTTTTTAGCACACAATAACCATGATCCTTAGGCAAGTTAAATTGCCTAGTTATCCCCCTTTTAATACAATGTTTTTTTTATTTTTTTAGTATTTTTTCTGTGATTTTGTGTTTAGGTTCGCAATAAAAAAAGGAAGATGTTCCTTATTTTCAGTTGAATTTTAATTTGCTTATAGATGTAGGGGATACATGAGATGCGGGGAAGAGTTTAAAAACCTATGTAGTGCCTAAAGTGAAATCTGCAAGATAAAACATTAGAGAGACAAAGCAGAGAGAAACAGAGAAATGGCTTGAGCTTGTTTCATTTTTCATTCCTTGATTTGTTTCCATGAACAGTGCCCAATATATGGGTAAAAGTCACCGTTGAACCGTGAGTGGAGAGCAGCTTCTGCTGCTGGCAGAACTGTCCTTCTGCTCCACTTCCTTAGATGAGTATTAAGGTATAATAACTGCCAGAGCATGATAACATAAAGAGACTATGAGGAGGGCTTTAGCTGAAATAATAATCCTTGATGAGCTCTCGTTTAAGTCTACTGAAAAGAAAGGCTTAGAAATATTTTGTCAACTTATTTTTCTCCTGCCCTTTCACCCTTTCGAGAGCTGTCAGAAGGGCTTGTTTTCAAGTTGTGTTAATGTGAAGGGTTAATTTAAAGATCATAGTTTGTAAAATTATTGATTCATGGACTTAGGTTTCGTTTGGGACGACTTTCTTATTACTTCTTAAAGCAGTTTTTTAATTAAAAAAATTTAATTCTTGTACTAAAAAATTGTTTTAAGAAGCTGTAGAAAGCCATCCCAAACGAAGCCTTATATCTTGAGACTTAGGTTTGAGAGAACTTTTTAAAAAGCAATAAAAAAAATTATCCTAAATGAAATCAAGCCTTTATTACTCATGTCTTATGGTCCATTTCATTGGATTTTAGTTGGACTTCCACATATAAGAATCTTGAACTTTTGTTAAATTGCTTGTCCTTCGGTTGAACAACTTGAACAGAACATAGAGAAATGGCTACTGCAGTGGGTGATTGAGAGTTTAATGATTGCCACAATTGATAACTAATAAGCGTTTGAAAGGGACGATGGAGAATTTGGATAAAGGAGCTCTTGGGTGGTCAATATGTCCATGTGAGATGTATTTATTGCTCACATTATAAATCCTGTTGTGATAAGAACTTCTGTTCATCGTTTCAGGCAAAGCTTTCAAGATTGATACGAAATGGTTTTGTACGCATATGTTTCTCTGGATTGAGCAGAATATGGCAATGGATTTAGAAAGTTTCACTCTGAAAGGATTAATTATTCTGTGCGAATGTTGAATGCAGTTCGGAGACCAATTAGATTGCGTCATGCCACCTCTTGCTCAATATTGTGGCTCGGTATTGCAGACGTAGTGCATTCTGATTGGTCTCCGAATAACATTCTGCATCCGATCTCTGCACAGAATAATTTCTTATCTGGAGGACCTAAAATTGTGTATTGAGCATGTTGAATACGGGGTTAGGGGTGCCTTGTGATGAGGATCGGGAAAATTTTCTAAGTGTTGGGTTAGTTTTTGTATGAACTTTGTGTGTTTCTTTGGTACTTTCTATTGAACTGCCAAAATTTCATGACTGACATTACTAGTATTTCTAGTCTCTAGACGGAAAAGAGCTTTATTGTGTTCTGTTAACAGTCAAATTGTTATTTAAATCTCATAAAAAAAAAAATTATTTTTAATATTTTAGAATAAAATCTTTTTAGGTTTACTCTACCTTTTAATATAGGTTAAATCTAATGCATCTACCCTCCTAACCACGTCATCAGAAGGCCACCATTTTATGTGACCAAATCATCTAAGTCGACTCTCTCTAATCTTATGTGCCACTACAGTTAGTCCAATTTTTTCATGTTTATGCTCGTTTCACATTCTATCTCTAAGAGTAAAGACATTCATTCACCCAAACATCTTCATCTCCACAACACTTAACTTAATTGTATGCTCCTCTTTTAATGACTAATATTCTGCGTCATAAAGCATTACAGGTCTCACCATCATTTTATAAAAATTTCTCTAAAATTTGATGCAAATTATTCAGTGTGGATGCCGAACGCCGTTCGGAGACCAACCAGAATGCGTCACGTCGCCCCTGCTCGGTATCCTGTTCGCCCCTGCTCGGTACTACAGCTTTGTACCGCGGCTCGGTACTGCCGATATGATGAATTTTGATTAGTCTCCTAAATATGAACTGAATTCGACGTCCGCATAAAATAATCTCTCCAAATTTGAGGGTACTTTTCTATCACACAATAGCTCCAACATGTCGGCAGAATTAAAAAACAAAAAAAAATCTTGGTGAGTGATGGATTAATCGAGAGAAAGATGGACATGCTGATTTTTGTTGCTGCTATCTTTCTGTGATTGCAGGTTTGAATATGCTTTGTTTTTATGTAGAGGGCTGTGTGGGGATGTGAAGGGATTGGATGAAGATGCCAATATTATTATTTTTTAAAATTATAGCTGATAAATAAATTTTTAAAATTAAAAATAGAATTTAAACTTCCCAAATAAACTCTAATTAAATTTTTAAAATATTTAGCTCAATTAAAATAAATTCACACATATTACATAAATTAGTATAAATGCTTAATTAACAATGCTACATATAAAACTTTTATTTCAATATGATGGTTTGTAACAATATCACATTATTTTGAACATAAAAACCATTAAAAATAATAATAATAATAATAATAATAATAATAACAAGCCTGACATATTTCTACAATTTTCCATCCCGGAAACGTCATCCACTTGTCGTCTACCGACAGCAGGCCTCCGGCTCGAAAACCCTAAACCTCTCACCGTCGGCGAGCTTATACCCCCATCGTATTCCCTCGCGGCTGGCCGACGGCACCCGAATACGCCATCTTACAAATCCACCCAGGTTTCTGCCTCGGAGAGCACATCTCCGAGGCCACCGGGCATCCCTCCAAGCAATTATCCCCAAAGCTTCCCGCCATTTCTCCCCCTAAAAACACTGCCGGAACTCTACCTTGGAGATAATTCCCGGCGAGAAATAGCCGCCTGAACGCCGCCCCGTTCTTCTCCCCGTGGTATTGCCAAGGTATTTCGCCTCTCAGCTTGTTATAACTGACCGTGATAGCCACTAACGACGGATAGTCCGCCAGCTCCGGAGGCAGTCGTCCTTCGATCTGGTTAAACCCTAGATCCACCGCGACGAGCTCCTGTCCTCCACCGTCGCCGGCGGTGTCCGGCCACACCACCCATTTCTCTAAGCTATTATTCGCCAGATTCAATTGCTGTATCTTAGGGAGCTTCAGTAGCCACCCCTCTACGTTCCCGTTGAGTCGATTTCCTGCGAGATCGGCAACTTCCAGTCTCCGCAGCGGCGTGAACGCAGATCGGATGAGAAATCCTGTCAACGAATTCCATCTCAGAGCTAGAGTTACCAGATTTGGTGGGAGGGAAGAAGGGATCGGACCAGTAAATCTATTGTAGCTGAAGTCGAGGATAGCGAGGGCGGTGAGGGAGGAAAGGGGGGCGGGGATGGAGCCAGAGAAGGAGTTACGGGAGAGCTCTAGGGTTTGGAGCGATGAAAGATTTGTTAAAAGTGAGAAGGGGATTGTACCGGTGAAGTAGTTAGAGGCGAGGACGAGGGATTGTAGTTTGGAGAGGGAGGAGAGAGAGGAAGGGATTGAGCTGTGGAAAAAATTGTTGGACAGATCCAGGGTTTGGAGTTGGGAGAGGTTGGAGATGACGGCGGGAAGATAACCGGAGTACCCTGCGGAGTCCAGGACAATGGCCGTGATTCGGCCGTCGGCTGAGCAGGAGACGCCGCATAGAAAGGTTCTGCATGGGTCGGACGAAGCTGAGAAGTTCCAGGAGGATAGGCAAGAGAAAGGCAGAATCGAGGAAGGGACCACGGCAGCTTTGAAAGCGGCGAGAGCTGCGGCGTCGCCGGGGAAGGTGATTGATATTGCCGGTGTGCAGAAACGGAGCAGGAGGAGAAGTACGAAGCTGAGCGGGAGGTTAGTCATCGAAATTGTTTTCTTTGATTTCTCTATTGGTTTGATTTGCTGGTTTTCTTTTTCTTTTTGCTTCTGGTTTTGAGCTTGGTGGAGAGACGGCGAGCTGGGGGGGAGTGGATTGGATGGCGAGTTGGGGAGAAAGAGTATGGTTCGATGTCTATTTTTGGCGGATTTCCATTGAATTTGGGCGGTTAGTTATTGGATTTATTTTTTAGTGATGGAATATTTTGTTGGGAATTGAAATGATGGCGTTGGGGAAACGATAGACGTGAAGTGGGCCAGAATTTGATGGTGTAAGAGAGAAAATAAAAAAAGAAAAAAAAAAAATATATATATATATATATATATACACAAATGTGTATTAAAAATCAAGATGCTCAAAGAGCCAAATCAAAGATACAAGAGGCGTAAAATGAGCCCACTAAATACAAGCTATTATCTCTTTTCTGAACTCTTAAAACTTAGAG
>NW_021319523.1:3623006-3665562 GCF_001605985.2 Dendrobium catenatum | reverse complement strand
TGACCACTGTCGCCTACTACGGTCCGTCCGACCTCCATCACCAGACAACGGTATTTCTGACTACGGTCTCCTGCCGACTACGGTCTCCGGCCGACTACGGTCTCCTGCCGACTACGGTCTCCGGCCGACTACGGTCTCCTGCCGACTACAGTTCTTCAGGCCTTTGTCGCCTACTATGGTCCTTCCGACCTCCATCAACAGACAACGGTCTTTCTGACCCAGGTCTCCTGCCGACTACGGTCTCTTTTCAAAAAAAATTATTGTATATAATTTTGAGAGCATTAAAATTGAAAATTATTATAAATATTATAAAATATTTATTAAATAATTGATAATATTTTTTTATTTTTATTGCTCTCTGACAAATTTAATTTTGCAAGGACATTTTATACATACAAAATAAAAAATTATTAACAAAGAAAAAATGTGATGAACACTTTAATGTATTATATTGTAACATTAAATATCATGTTATTTTTAACTATTTGGATAAGTGTAAAAGGAATGCACCAGATTTTTTTTTTTGTTTGAAGTAAAAATAAATTCAGCATAAAGTTTAAAATGGTAGCGATTGGTCAACGATGGAGGGTGGCCATCAGATGCAAGCAGTGGTGGTCGCCTATGGTGTTGGTGTTGTCTTGCGAAGTAAAAATAAATTCAGCATAAAGTTTAAAATGGTAGCGATTGGTCAACGATGGAGGGTGGCCATCAGATGCAAGCAGTGGTGGTCGCCTATGGTGTTGGTGTTGTCTTGCTACTACCGGAGGCAGCGGTGGTAGGCGGTCGGGGTGGTTGGCAGTCGGGGTGGTGGCGATCGCTAGCAGACGGGTGGTGATGACAGGGTAGCTTGTTTGGGTTGAAAACTATTTTAACTAAAGAAATTAATATATTTGAAAACTATTTTTACAATCTTTTAAACGAAATAGTTTACATGAACTCTACCTCCAACTAAACAGCTCCTAAATTAATTTCCTATCGAATTTGGTCTCCCACTGATCAGTAAGAGCTGAAAAAGAGAAAAGTGGGCATGCGTGAGATTCGCATAAATAAACGTTCGGTGAAGTGTGAACCATCAAAGACTTTGGGGAAAGTGGTGGGGGAATTCTGTGTCGGCAGAGGAATCAATCTCTCTCTCTCTCTCCTGTGGTATTTCAAAATGCAACGTAAATATTAACTTTTATATGAATTCCAATCCTCACCTCTTAAATCTCAAAAAAAAAAATTTCCAAACTTTTTTATTATTGTCGCCCCCTCATATAAAAAAAATTTATCTGCAATTTCTTATGAGAGAGAGAATTAAGTTACTTAATATTACTAAATTAATTTATTTTTCAAAATGTAGGACTATCATGTTTATATTTCTTAACAATCTCTCTCTCTAATATTAAAGGGAGAAGTTTTTAAGGTAAACATCATTAGCGTCTTAATTAGGTGATTAAGTAGAATAAAAAAAAGTAAAAGTAGGCATAGTTGCAGGACTTACCAATTTAGACAAAGTCACCCATTGAACATATATATGACTTACATTATTTAAAAATTTTTTTAAAAGCCGGATTGCAAACCCTAAACTATTATTTTTCCTCACGTGCTCGTGTTCCCAAACTCCGCCGAGAGTTGAGATATGTCGTCTCATATGATTCAAGTAAAAATGCATCCTTCGCATGATTTCATTTATGGTAAAGAAGACATTGATATATATTAGTTGTTGGCCTATTAATAATCACCTCAATAGAACCTTCTTTATTGCGTTCAATTTCACGAATTTTGTCCTTAAGATTGTTTAGAAGAGCAAAAAAGGTCATAGTGTTTCATGAACCACCGTTGTTAATATCTCTAACCCACATCTCTCAAATATGCTCTATTCCTATAAAACTCAATTTTCATAATGAATGGATGAAACACCAAAAAAATTTGTTTGATTTGACCTTCTCCTCTTGGCCATCATCAGTGGAATGTGTCAAACATTCCTTCAATCGAGTGCTACCATCCTCGATCAACTTCTTTATAATAATTTTCCGAATCTTATCCAAAACAGATTGAAAAAGTAAGAAGTAGAACAATATTTCCAAACAAAGTTGAGCCTCCAAAATGCTGATATCACTCATTGAAATGACCAACACATATTCAATTTATATAGAAAGGCCATTAGATCTCATTAATGTCAGTTGAAATAAAAAATAAATCATCATATTAATTACTACTATCACAAAGACATGATAATACAAGCCCGCAAAACTAATTTGATAATACATACAATTTGGACAAAATAATTTTACAGCTTATATATTGAGATCACTCAATGTCACAAATGCATGACAACACAAGCCTACAAAATTGATTGGACAATATATATTATTTGGACAAAACGACTTCACAGCTCATATATTGAGATTACTCATTGCATTCTTAGAAATGTACATATATCATGTTTTATATCATGTTACTACAAAATTTCTAACGTATTTAAGATCACTCCCAATCATATGATCAACTTTAATATAAATTGAAACATGTTTAAAAAAAAAAAAAACCTAACTTATAAGTAGCCAGTTGAAAGGGCGACTTTGCCTAATTTTTATTTTTATTTAAAATATACTTAATCTCCTAATTAAGACTCTAATGGTTCTTAACTTAAAAATTTTCCCATATTAAAGCACTCTATTTCATCCATCACTATCCCTCAAATAAAAGCTTTTGAAAACCATAATGTTATAAATTAATAGTTAACTTTATCATATTATAAATATTTTTACCTTTTTTTTTTTTTTGGAAAAGCTGAGGGACAAGCCTACTTTCATTTCATTTCAAAGAAATTACAAAGTAAATTGTACAACTCTTGTATATTTCACTGCAGAGCTGAAAACAAAAATATGCAATGCTCAAGAGCATATAACATAATCCAAAGACAAACTAGTTCAGGAAGAGAATAGTTAAAAACAAAATTTAGAAACTAAGGCTTCGTTTGAGACGGTTTTTTTTATTGCTTCTTAAAACAATTTTTTAGTATAAAATTTTAAATTTTTATATTTAAAAAAGCTGCTTTAATAAGCAGTAAGAAAGCCATCCCAAACAAACCTAAGTGAAAAATCTAGACTTAGACCATTCACAAATGCATCATGAAGACAAGAACTCCTGATTGCCTAAGGAGGAACAAAAACCATCCAGAGAGTAAAATAGAGGGGAAAAAAAAAAAAAAAAAACAGTTCATCAGAGTCCAGAGAAGTCAAAAATATGAAACCGTTGATCCTACCCGGCCAAACAAAGAAAATTTTATTAGGTCCGGACACCTGACGTAGCTCTACATCTGGATGCCAATAAAATGTCGCCACGTGCTAGCTCTTGCTCTTTACCGCGCGGCCCGACGACCCGACCCAGAACGGAAACCCGGTATTGCTATGTTCGTGTATTGCTAGGTATTGCTAGGTATTGCTCGATATTGCTAGGTATTGCTTGACAATAAAGAGAAATATCACTCTGTCAAGACCAATACCGAGCAATACCTAGCAAAACCAGGGTATTGCTCGGTATTGCTAGGTATTGGTCTTGACATAATGGTATTTCTCGTCACCGAGCAAAACCTAGCAATACCCTGGTCTGTACAAATCAGCTAATACATAGAAATATTGGGTTCCGGTCTGAGTCGGGTCGTCGGGCCTCGCAGTAAAGAGCAAGAGCACATGGCGACATTTTATTGGCGTCCGGATGTAGAGTTACGTCAGGTGTCTGGACCTAATAAAAATTCCAAACAAAGAGGCATCCTACTTTAATGCTGTAAGAAATTCAATAAGGAATGTCATCTATGAAGCTTGAGTTGAATAGCTTTTTAGCACATTTAAGAATAGTGACAAGGCTACAAATATGCATTTCAAACTTCCTGCCATTACTTTTTTTCCAAATGTAATAAACTAGAGCCCAAATTGATAAGTACAAGCCAAACTTAATGTCTAGATATAAGTTCATACGCTCTTCGACAAAATTTAAAATTTGTTGCAAGTTTAGCCGTAAGAAGATGGAAGAGAACCAGAGTAGAATGTTACTTGACAGTCGAAAAATAAAATCACATTCGAAAAATAGATGGTTGGTGCTCTCTTGAGATTTATTGCAAAGGATACATGTAGGGTGAACCGGAATGTTTCTCTTAATAAGGGAATCAAAAGTTTTCAACGAGTCATTTAAAGCAAACTAGTCATATAGAGAGAAGCACAAAGAGTGTTGTTTGTACATGCCATAGCTGCTTGACCCAAGATGGAGACCCAACATCCACATACAAATAGTTAATAAAAAAGTGTTTGTTGGGTTTAGACAAACCATTCCAACTAAGAATTCTAGTATCAATGGCGACAATAAGAATATTAGAGATGGAACCATCTCTAATATTTCAGGGCAAAAAGTTAGGAAGCTGCCAAACACCATTAACAAACATTAAGGTGAGAGAGGATAAGGGAGAAACCATCTAAGTTTGCAATAGAGTGATTATTAATCCATGGATCCCATCAAAAAGTGAAATCACAATTTACCCAAATTGGGAAACTCAAAGAAGAAGAAATTTTATCAGTAGTAGCTAGCCTGAATAGCCTTCCACCATTTAGAGCATCCACTAGTGCCCAAAAAAAAAAACTTATTTTTGCTTGCAATATTCATTAAAGAATAATTTTTTAGTAATTCATTTCCAAATTAAGGCACAATTATAAGCAAAGATGGGATCATGAATGTTGGGAATATTAAGCCCACCATGCTGCCTAGGGATGCAAGTATTTTTCCAAGATATGAGTTGAAGTTTCCTAGCTTTAGTGTCATTGTGACCATGAATTAGTTGGGGAGGAGAGTTTAGAAGCATTCTATTTGATTCATATGTGATTGGGTAGGGGGAGGTGAAAGTTGTTGCAAGTAAAGGGCATGAGAAGAGGTAAATATACACCCATGGTTAAACAACTACTTAGGACTAATTTTAGCTCCAAGAGTAGAGACAATTTAAAGGTTAAATGATTTGATAAGATTCTTGAAATTAAGAACCCTATAAGCATGGAAACCTCTAACATTTTAGGAGGCAAAATTAAGGCTTATTATTTGGGTTTGGATGGGGGAGAACGTGGGTTCTTGGCTTTGGAAGTGTCATTGGGCTTTGATGTGGAGGCTTTGGTGTATTGGAGAATCTTTTGAAGATGATTTTGAATTTCAGACTGGATGAAGAGAAGTCTTACAAGTCGAAAACAAGCTCAGAAAATTTGTTGAGTAATAAGTTTGTAGAGGGAAGGTCATTTGGGAGGCCCAGTTCTGAGAGCGGGTTTTTTTAGGTTAAGGAGGCTTCCACCCAATAATCTAAATGATGAATTGTTTATGGTTGGATTTTCTTGGTGCAAAGATGAAGAGGTTGGGGAGGATTTATGTGCTTGAAGGGTCCAATATGGTTTGTAGTCATGGAGGGAACTAAGGATTCTTTAGGAGGTGGCAGGTGAGGTTTTTAGCTATGGCTTCTCCCCCTAATAGGATGGTGAGGAGACTGAGTGTTGGATTGGCTTGATGGGTTTGTTGGGCATAGGGACTAGGGGTGAATAAGAGAACTTTATCCAAGGCACGGGAGGGTTTTCCAGTCATACTGGACCCACAAAGAATGCATTTTCCCAGCTATATTGACAACAACTTCAACATGAAGCTTGGAGGTTTATTTAAATTTGCACACATACTCTGACAAATGTTAGCCAAGTTTTTTTAGCAGTGAGACTATCCACATCTAGTGGAGAACCAACAAGGCTTGTAATTTTAGTGATTCTAAAAGGATTCCAACAAGAGAGAGGGAGATTGTGAATCTTTATTGAGAGAGGTAAAGAGGCAAATTCATCTTTCTTAGGAATGAAATTCACATACTACTTCTTAAAGATGAAAGGCTTACAAAAAAAAGCATGGTCCACTCCAGAATATCTCATAATCATCTGAAGAAGCGAACTTGAATAAAAAGAAGTCATCATTAAGGGAGAGGAGGGAAGGGTTGTCTTTAAGCTGCCAAGATTTCTTAATGGCTCTAAGAAGCATTTTGTAGTAAGGCTGTCGTCCTATGGTGTGACCAACAAGAGACAAATCCCACTCCTTAGCACCATCTTCCACTTCTTGGTTAGAAAAAATAAGTAGCATTATCAGTCGGCTAGATAAAGTTAAACAGGAAGGTCATAGAAGTAAGGTTGTTTAGAAGCCATGATACCCTTCCAGTTAAGAGTGTGAACATGCTAAGGGTTACTAGTTAAAGATGGAGAGGAAGTGAATGATGAGACTTGAGAGGACTAGAAAGGGGAAAAGTAAGTTGAAGATAAAGCTCCATAGAGAAGCATCTTATGAAGCGAGGGGGCAAGATGTTTATTGTAAGGGCTAGGAGGGATGATGCGGAGGGTGGGGGAGATTTCATGTGATAGAGTTGGAGGCAAGAGAGGAGACAAGGAAAGCCAATGGGAAAGAACAAGGCGGCTAGGGTTTCCAAAGCTCTTGGCCTACTGATACTCATTTGAACTCATCTATATTTTTTTCCTTTCATACCCTAAATGTCATTTGGGTTGTCACATCTTACCTTTTATCATCTTAAAAAATCTTTCACTATAAGCTAATTTTTTCCTTAAAAAAAAAAAGATTATGGTGTATATGTATCTTCCCTCGAGTCCAGTACCTCTGGCAATGACTCTTACCCCATTAGCCTCTTGATATATCATCTTGAATATTTACAAATAAACTTTTACGATTTTTGTGCAACACCAATCAATAGACATAGTAACAATTTTACTCACTAGCCTAAAAGAAGGCTACAACACTTTGGACAATCATACAATCTCAGAAATTTATGACTAAATTTTAGTACGTTTAAGAGACATCTTTGCATTAAAATTTAGACTATAATTAGCATAATTCAATCATATCAAAACTAAAGTAAATAATTTATATATTTTTTCCAACATTAATAAATATGTATTGAGAATCTCTCATCTAAAAAAATATAATTTTATTTTGCTTTCTCATTTAATTATTATATTAATATTGCTCTATAAGCTTGATAATATAGCAATCACATTTTTACATTAGTGAGCGAAAAGTTCACTTTGCACCCGTACCAAAGAAAGCGAAGTGCCCAATCACTGAGGGAATTAGGTGGGCATGACATCATTAATATATGCTCAAACATCCACTAGTTTTGAAAAAGAAAAAAAAGAAAAAAGAGTTTTGTAACCAGCTTTCAAAACTTACCAACTCTACGGACATGAATGATCATAGCAGCACCACCTTTTGCAATGTCTCTTATATGAAAAAAATATTCCGTGTGGACATCAGATTATTCGGAGGCAAATCAGAGCAGATCAAATCATTCTGTACACAACGGGTATAAAACAAAGAGGTGATGTGACGAACCACGGCATGCTCTGATTCGCCTCCGGACGGAGTCTAGTGTCCGCACAGAATAATTTTTCCCTTATATGAGGAAAAATTATTACATGCGGGTCCGAATTCGTCCGGAGACCAATAAAAATGTGTCATGTCGCCCAGAAAAAAATGTACCACGCTCGATACCGAGCGCGCGCTTGATACCGAGCGCGCGCTCGATACCGAGCGCTCGGTACCACTCGGTACTGAACGCGAAACCAGACTGTTCTCCCGTCCGGTGTCTGCACAAAATAATCGCTCATACCTTCTGAGTTTGTATGTCTTGTTCATCAATATCATCATGATCTGCTTGTGCATTATTTTATTTCAATTAAATTTATTCTGCTATGTTAAGTTCAAATATTGAATTAAAAATTATTCAGATTTAAAGTATGAATTCTCTTAGATCTGAACTCATTTGTTTTGAATTTAGATTTTAAGGGCCTATTTGGGATTATTATAGTTTTTTTTATAAAAATAATTGTAAGCTACCATGAAGAAAGTAATTTTTTTTTTAAATTGCTATAGAAAGCAGCTTCCTAATATAATTTTTAAGAAAATAGTTGCTAAATAAAAACTATGATGACGGTCCAAAAAACAAAACAGTAAAAAACTGTCCAAAATAAAGCCTTAGGATTTATAAATGTGGTGGTAAAATTACGATGATTTTTTTTTTTAATTTATTGTGGAAAGAAGTTTTTTAGCATAAAAAAATGCTGAAATAAGCAAAAAAATAGTAATGAAATAAAATTATTGTTGCGGTCCTTCCACATAATTCTTTGGTTGATTTTATTGTCTACAATAGATTTAGCTAATTTTCTAGCAAACATTTGAGTCCAACAGATCAATTTGTAGGCTGCAACCTACCATGAGTAAAATAGAACTAAGGTAGCGGTATTACGAAGATTGAGTAGGGTTTCGTTTGGGACGGCTTTTTTACTGTTCTTTAAAACAATTTTTTGTACAATTTTTTTGTTAAACAAAAAAATTTTTGTATTAGAAAACTACTTCAGAAAGCAATAAAAAAGACGTCCCAAACGAAGCCTAAATCTTCTCTTTGTGAGGAAGAGCTCTGATTTATGCTTATGTAATATTTAAATTCTAAAAAATATATTTTAACATATTTAAAAAAATTTAATGTTTAAAAGGAAAAAAATAGATATCCTAAAGAAAAGTAATGTAAATGCTAAATATCTTAAATACTATTTCCAATGGGATTTACCAAATCCAAAAATTAGTCTAAAATTCAAAGAAAATGATATTAAATAATAATAATAATATTCATGAAACTAAATATATATAACAAAATTTATACAAAATTATTAATATTATATTAGTTTTGTGTCGAATCGGATTGTGTCGATCAATTAAATTGTACTGTTGACTCAAACTTCAATTACATATTCGATTGAGCCAAGACATTATGAACGAAAAAGTAGTAGCTAAATAAAAATTGTAATTTCTACTTATAATAATAAAATAATAAGAAAATTATCTAAAATAAAACTTTAGTGTATATTTTGAGAAACCTTTTTATTTTGGTAGCTCATTGACTATAACTTATTGATCTTTTGCTAATTTTTATGAAGAAATATATATTTTTGCAATCATATATTTAGGAACATAATATTAGTAAATAAGTTGTCCCATTTTAAAAGAAAATATTATATATAATTATTTAAAAAATTATTTTTCATAATAATTTTGCATTTTATTTTAAATTATTATGTGTAGTATAATTTAAAAAAATCTAATGCTAACTTTTTTATCATATTAACAAATCCAGTGATATAAAATTATTTCTCATCATAGAAGCTTCTAATAAAATAATTGTGAACCGCTTGACCTAAAAGTCCCCGTCACTTACTCGCGTGGACTTTTCAACACATTGGAGAAAAGCGCGGCCGCGTCCAGTCAAACACCGGCTATGCCGGTCACCTCACCTTCATCTTTTTCTTCTCCACTGTGCAGCAGCAGGAACGAGATTTGAGGACCTTCTACACATCCGGGCTGGTCTACACGGTTGCTCTCTCTCCTTTCTTCACGCTGTGCTGTTAAACCCTTTCGTCTTGCTCTCAGGTAAGCGGTCTGAGCTCTGTTTGATCCCTTTTCATAGTGGACCAGTTTCTTCTTAGGGTTTTCTGCCTAATTGAAAATCAGATTCTTGCATTCTTAGGGCTTGATGTATTGGTAGACGACGCGGTGTCTTTTAGGTGTTTGTGATTGTGCTTTCGGCTCTCGGTAGTTGAATTTGGTGCTAGGGTTAGGGTTTTGATTCTCTGACTTTAGAAAATGTAACTTTTTGTTCAGCTCGGGATTTAATTGTAAAAAAAAAGGAAATTTTCTGATATTTTAATGATTTTTTCGCTGAAAAAAGTTGAGCGAGGATTTATATTGCTGGTGATGACAGGTTTGAGGGATTGTATTGGGGAAACTAACTCGTATGGGCGCTTCTTCTGGTGCGAATTTTGATCAGAAAGGTTCCCCCAAAATGCTGCCTCCTCGCCAGCAACCTAGGTCTTTAGGGCTGCAAACGTCGTTGTCGCTAGCTTCCTCAGATGCCTTTGGATCCCATGACATGCAAGAGCAGCTGTCAAACTCTGACCAAGCTCATGACTCTCCTTCTGATAGCACGAGCTCTAGGGAAACCTGGCCGGTTGAGACCATTCGCTCTGGTGCTGTTAATGTAAAGTCAGCTTTTAAGGAGAAGGAAGGAGAGAGTGAGTTCCCTGAGCCACAGGTGATACGTCGGGTTTCGATTGCTGATAGGCTGTCTCTCCGTGAAGTTGCGAGAGAGAGCGTTGAGGTTATTGCTGACAGAATGACTGTTATGCCTAGTGAGCTCTTGGAAGAGCTTAAGGCTGAGTTGCGAGCAATACTTGAAGGAACAGGAGGACCTCATAGTAGGGAGGAGTTCTCGAGACTTCAACAGTTTCTGCAGAGTAGAGTGGACCTGACTGCTAAAACTCTTGTCAGGGCTCATAGAGTGCAGCTGGAGATTTTGGTTGCAATCAACACAGGAATTCTTGCTTTTCTGCACCCAAATGTTACCCTTCCGCAGGGTCGCCTTGTTGAGATTTTCTTGTACAAGAGGTGCAGGAACATTGCTTGCCAGAGTCCTATTCCTGCTGATGATTGCACCTGTGAGATTTGCACTCACAGAAATGGCTTCTGCAACCTCTGCATGTGTGTGGTTTGCAATACCTTCGATTTTGAGGTTAACACCTACCGCTGGATAGGTTGCGATTTCTGTGCACACTGGACACATGCTGATTGTGCTATGCGTACTGGTCAGATTGGAATGGGAGCATCTGCTAAGAGTGGCAATGGGCATGGTGAGATGCTTTTCAGGTGCCTAGCCTGCAACAGGACATCTGAGTTGTTAGGTTGGGTAAAAGATGTATTTCAACACTGTGCTCCTGGATGGGATCGCGAGGCATTATTACGAGAACTCGAATTTGTCAGCGGGATTTTTCATCTCAGCGAGGATCCAAGGGGAAGGAAATTGTATAGGAAGTGTGTTGAAGTTGTAGAAAAGATGAAGAGTGGTGCTTCAGAGTCAACAGCATGCAGGATGTTACTGCTGTTGTTTCAAGGTATCTTCTTCATTGTCTTTTTAACTTGTTGCAGGCCTTTCGCTCGAAAACTTCAAATATAACATGCATGAGATAGGACAAACAAATCGAACATTAAGTTCTATTGACATAACTACAATTAGAGGATCATCTTGCATTATTTACTGTAATTAAGCTTCTTATTTCTATAGCTAATCTGCCCTTGTTCTCTTAGAACTTATTTAAATCATCTTGGTTGTTACCTGATGAAAGTGCTGAACTGCCTGAGCTTGAGCTATAGTTCCTTTGAAGCTTAATAATTTTGCTTAGAATGGTCTTTTACTTTTAATCTTAATCTACTTTTTTGTAAGATTAACAGGTTCAATAACGGTATGTTTCCCTCTTCTAATAGTTGAAACCATGGGATCAATGATTACTGCTGAGTATGGTCTTTTTGACTTTTTATATTTGTACTCTTAAGGCATGCTTCAATGTAATTAAGTAATAGGTGTGGAGAGTCAATTTCTTGATTCTCATTGAATCACTTTAAGAACATGGTTTTAGAGTGTTTTTTTTTTTTACCTTTTTTCTGTTTTCAAATTGAGAAGGCTATTTAAAATTGTGCCTTGAGAATCTCTCTTTTTTCTCAATGCTTCAGTTGGGTCTTTTTGCCACATAATTTTTGTAAAAGAGACATCCGTCGTACTGATGCAAACTGCATGTATGCTGAAAAGTGCAAACGGGAATAAAAAGAATAGGTATTCCGGAAAAATGAGATTTCTGATCATACAAGCTTTTGACAAATGGCTAGTTTTTTATATGGCAAAAACTTTTTGTCCTTTATAAGGTAGCTTTCCAAGGAATTTATTGGGGCAATTGTTTTGGATGTATTTTCCATTTATCTCCTCGTTAGTCTAAATTTCATTGTTTAGTCTCTCAAAATTTGTTTCTTCTAGATGCAAACAATGATTTTAGATTGCTACATTAGGGGTCTACGTATTAGTTGTCATATTTTCAGCAAAATGAGTTGCAAATATTGGGAACCATGCCATTCTCCTTGTCATCTCTCTCTCTCTCTCTCTCTCTCTCACACACACACACACACTTTCTCACACACATGCACACACTTAAAAACCTGAGCTCGCACGCAACGCTCGCTTGATCGTGAGCAACTTTTGCCAACTGATACAATTGCCCTGCATTCTCTAGAAGCCTTGCTTGTGCTGCTGCCATTTCTCTTGGGACTTATCACAAAACCAAGTACCTACTTAAATCTCATGGCCACCAATGCCATCATCTAGCCTTAATCATGCCATTTTTTCTAGAATCTCACTTCCATCTCGTAAACATTTTTTGTATTCTCGTCCTTTTCCTTCAATTCCACTGCCTTTAAGGTCCCTTCTTCTGAAATCTTGCTAGCCCACTTTTCTTCAATTTTCACCGTCTTGAAATTCCCTTTCCTCATTTTTTGCCACTATGCCTTTTTCCTCTAGTCCCAACACAAACTTGGTGATTTGTCTATATTTTTCAGACTCTTCTTGCTGTTTCAATTAAAAATCATTCACTCTTTCCATTTATACAAGTACTCCCTTCTTTACATTCGTCTTCTTCTTGCTTTTATCTTTTTGGTCCAAAAAATGTTTTTTTTTTTAAATAATTGGTGCATTTGTTTAGGGAATATAAGCTACAAAAGTTTATGTTGTATTCTTAATTTTGTTAAGGCACATGAAGTGCTGGAGATTTGATGTTTACACTTCATAGATTTTTCTATTGAAAATCTGAACTTAGCAAATTTCTATTATGTTGTTTTATTTTATTTTATATTTTTTAATTTTAGGTATTTTAGAACCTCATTAGGATGATATGCCTATAAGAATGAGATGCTTCTATTGATTTGATTTCCTGGATTTGGGTTGGTTTGAGATCTGACATCTATTTTGACTAGTTGGTGTTCAATTCACTTGTTGAAACTTACCAATTCATTGGTTTTTGGATTTGGATCATTTTATTTAACTTCAAATTTGGAATTATGAGTCACGGGATCATTATTATTGGGCAGTTCTACCATTGCAAATTTCATTATTATGGCTTTTGTGAGTTTTGGGTATTGTCATAGGAAATGAGGCATACTTGTCTGGGGAATTGTGAATTTCATGTCTTATGTGACTTATGGAAGCTATCTTGTGTGGATACAACACCCTCTTTGGATATTATGTGCTCTAGGAGGTTCTTTTTGTTATTGAGCTTTGATGATTTCAATTGATTAACCATATGAATCATGTCTTACCATAATGCTGACCTAGAGTACAAACAAGGAAGGTGAATTCTATTAATAGATAATTGAGGAATGTGTGATATTATTATCAATAATATTTTATGCTTTTCACTTTCAATTTTGGGAGTATGTGTTGGTTGTGGGATCAGGATTCATTCGAGTATGGTGGAAGTACAATAAGCAACCTTTAGGGAAAGATGCGCCCTTGTACCAATTTGGGGTTTAGATGCTTTTCACATGGGGTGATCTCTTTCCCTAGTTTTTCTTCCTGAATATTTTGTTATTGCTATTGCAAGTGTCCTGATTTTAGTCATTTTGTCACAACTGGGATTTCAATTGTGAAAAAAAAATGCTTATTAAGTTTTCATGGTTCAAATTTCTTGTGAATTTCATTGAATTAATTGTGTTGTATTATTGTATTTGTTCTACTCACATATTTTTAAGTATACATCTAAAAAGGCAAATTTAGGTGTAATTTGTGATATTTTATTTGTGGATCATTATTTATTTTATGTGATGTACAACAATTACTACATTTTATTTGCATTAGGAATCTAGACCTTATATTTAATATCCTCGAACACTTTAGTGGCACCAAGTGTCCAATGAAACTCCCCTTTCTTAAGACAGTCGGTTATGGGCGCCACTATAGTGCTAAAGTTTCTAATAAATCTCCGATAGAAAGTGGCCAATCCGTGAAAACTCCGTACATCTCTAATATTTTTAGGTTCGGGCCACTCATTAATTGCTCTCACCTTTTCCGGGTCTGCTGAAATCCCTCGAGACGAAATTATGAATCCAAGAAAGGTAACACTATTGGTGAGAAACACACACTTATGGGGGTTGGCATACAACTGTTCTTTTCTCAGAATCTCACAGATTTGTTTCAGATGTTGATCCACCGAGTTACTATGAATCAAAATATCATCAAAGTATACGACGACGAATTTCCCTAGGAAAGGTCGAAGGACTTGGGTCATAATTCGCATGAAGGTGCTAGGAGCGTTGCTAAGACCAAATGGCATAACCATCCACTCGTATAATCCGTCTTTCGTCTTAAATGCCGTCTTCCACTCATCCCCGGGGCTGATTCGGATTTGATGATATCCGCTTTTAAGGTCAATTTTAGAGAACAGCGTTGCTCCAGTCATCATGTCTAACATATCATCTAATCGTGGGATAGGAAAATGATATTTCACAGTAATCTTGTTGATAGCGCGACTATCAACACACATCCTCCAAGAGCCGTCCTTTTTCGGATTTAAAAGGGCAGGAACGGCACACGGGCTAAGGCTTTCTTTTATAAATCCGCGCTGTAGGAGCTCGTCTATTTGCCTTTTCAGTTCTGTGTGCTCCATTGGATTCATCTGGTAGTGAGGGAGGTTTGGTAGGGAGGCTCCAGGCACTAAGTCAATCACGTGTTGAATATCTCTAAGGGGTGGCGGTTGGTCAGGTAGATCTTCCGGAAAAACATCAGCGAAAGTCTCTAAAAGAGGTTTAATCTCATCAGGGACTGGCTCTCCCAGATCATCATTAACTTCCTTGGCTATTAGGGCGTACACAGGGGATCCTTGATTAAACTCCATATCCATTTCTTTTGTCGTCACGAGATGTAGATCTTTATTGGTCTTAGGTGGGGCCGTCTTAGATTCACCCTGATGGACTTAGGCTGAGAGGGAATTAATTTGATTTTCTTTCCATTGTGTTCAAACACATAGGTGTTAGTTCTCCCATAAATATGGATGTCGTTGTCAAACAACCAAGGGCGGCCTAGAATAATTTGGCCAACATCCATTGTCAAAACGTCACACCAAATCTTTTCTTGATATCCATTAAACTCAAGCGGGATAAGGCTCCTATCTTTTATTTCCATCGAGGTTGAGTTAATCCAGGCAACTTTATACGGGTTTGGGTGAGGCGTCGATTTGAGGTTAAGCTTAAATATCATTGCTGAGGAGACAGCGTTGATGCAGCTTCCACTGTCGATAATAACCTTGCAGTTCTTATCTCCGATTTTAGTATAGGTATGGAAGATGGATGTTCTTCTCCAATCGTCACTTGGTTTAGGTTGGGACAACGCGCATCTAACGACTTGCAGGGTGACAGGTTCATCCTCAGAGAACGTTTCTTCTTCGTCATCAACATGATGAATTAAGTCAGTCTCGGACTCTTCCTCGTTGTCGTCAACCTCTTCTATTATGGTGACTTTATAGGGACTGGAACGTTGTGAAGCAATGTGTCCGTACCCATGACACCTATAACACTTAGTTTCGGAATTTGCTTTGGGAGGGTTACTGTCGGTGGGTTATCCCTTAGAGTCCGGACGAGGTGGGGCGTTGCTAGCAGTGGGTCGACTACCTATTGAAGGTGTAGGACGGTTTTGGGACTGGCTGTTGGAAGTGCAATATGGGTTAGATCGAGAATCAAACTGTCTATTGGTAGAGTGGGTCTTGGAGTCCTCAAGGTCAAGTACAAGGCTACACGCTGCCTCTAAGGTGTCAATTCCTCTAGCAAAAAGTTCAGTTCTAAGGTCTTCTCTAAGGCTAGCTCTAAACATAGATAGGATTTGGGTTGGGGTGGCGGACTCCTCTCCGTTGCAACGAATCAGGAAGTCGTCAAAGGCAGAGATGTAGTCTTTAACAGGCTTGCTTCCTTGAGTCAGTCTATTCCACTTATCTAGAAGCTTAGGGTAGTAGGAAGGCGGAAGGTACTTCCTCCTAAGTTCTTGTTTCATGGCTCTCCAGTCTGTAATAGGATGTTCGCCTCGAGCCTCGCGCATATTCTCCAGATTGCTCCAATATAAGTTGGCTCGGCCGGTGAGTTTCATCTCTGTGAATCTAACATTCCTGGCTTCCGATATGTTATACCACTTGAAATAACTGTCCATGGATTTAAGCCAATCTAGGAAAACTTGGGGATCCAGGGTTCCATCATAAGTGGGAGTGTCAATCCTAATATTTTTCAACAGTTGGGCATCGTTGTCTCTCAAAGGGTTCTCATCTCCTACGGGTTCGTGATGGGGTCTCGGGTTATGATGGTAATGGTCTCAAGGAAGGCCATTATCTCGGGGCTGTTCACGCTCAGTTCTGTTATCCTCACCATAGGGTGAGTGTGGTCTCGAAGGTGTGTAAATGGCGGGATTCTCAATACTTTCAATGTTATCGAGACGGTCGCTCGTGTGGCGCCTAAAGTCTGCTAAATCAGTTTGGGTGTTGCGGAGTTGTTGTGTCATCGTGCCGAGTTGCCCTACTATAAGGTCTAGAGTAGCTTGCATGTGTTCCGGGTCCATGGGTGAAGGTTAGGGGTTGCTCGGGGAAGAGTTGGGGTGGTGGACAGCACCTAAAAGCTATGGGAGGAGGTTCTTAAAACTTCTAAAAGCTGCTGGAATACAAGGGACAGCAACCTAACACAAGGGGCACGATGTCTAACAAGTTTGGGGTTGAGTGCAAGGTGTGGACAGCAACTAGGACTTAAGTCAGAGACTCCCAACAACCTGTAAACACTGCAGGGAATAACAGGCAGCAGTCAAACAAGTGTCTAGACACCCTAAACAGTGATTAACTACTGCAGGAAATAGGGGACAGCAGAGCTAAAGCAGGCCGTAGTTGTTCCAAACACTTAGGGATCTTCCCAAACAAAAGGCTAACACTAAGATGCTAGTTGATATGACTTAACTCAGCTAGATGAGTGCAGGAAATGCAGAAAACAATAACAAAACAGTGAAAAAACTTTATCTAAACAATGATATGCATGCAAGTTTTGAACTACCACAAGAAATTAGACCCTAGGATGCTTCCTACACATGTCAAGCATGGTAACCATGCTCTGATACCACAAATGATGTGAAACAATCATGCGATGAATTGCGAATTGCACATAGGAAAATAATAGAAGTATTGATTCAAAACTTGCTACCAAAACTCTTTGCTTAATCAAGTTGAGTTCACGAATTAGATGACGATAAATTAAGTAATGACAAGAAAGCACATTTAGAGATTAGAAGACTTTCAAAATAACATCAATAATTCAAGTAATACAAATGGCTAAGACTAACAAAGCCCCAAATTTAAGATTTAGATCCTTCACCTTAAGATCCGTCACTCATATTTAAAGTGGAGGTTAGCGGAAGAGAACCGTAAGTAGACTTAGCGACGCCACTAAGAGGCAAGTGATCTTGAGAGGACTTGTCGCCGGGAAGGTAGCCGGGTTCGGAGGAGCGGATGGACGGCCTTCAATGATCCACGTGTAGACGGAGAAGTGGTCGTCGATGGACTCCGCTAATGTTGGTAGGATTCGATCCAAGTATTCTTCGACGGTGTCGTCAAAGTCGAAGCCAACGTCGAAGAAGGGTGACTTGAGGATGTCGATTCTTCCTTGGTGATCGTACTCAAATCCGAAATTCCATTCGGGTTCCTCCATGCATTCTTGAAGATGGGAGTGAATGGTCGCCACAAGACGTCTCCGATGAAGGGGAGAAGTGGCTCGGGAGTTGGGGGAAGAAACGGCCAAGATTAGGTGGGTTAGGGGAATTTGGCCAAGGTGGGACTCCAAATAATGGTGCAGGAATTTCTGCAGAAAATTAATTTTGGAGGGGTTAATGGGATGGATTTAATTTGAAATCCAAATTAAACCAAGGAGGAATAATGGGCGGCCAAGGGGGAAGGAATTTGGGGGCTGATTTTGTGGGATTAATGAGGTGATTATGAGAGAGAAAGGGGCCTAATGAGGGGCCCGGCCATTGAGAGAGACGAGGGAGGAGTTTAATTTAGGCGAGTGGGGACCACAAAATCAATTTCAGAATTTAAGCAAAATCTGAAATTAAAATTTTAGTTTTAATAGTAATTGGAGGTTTCTAAATTAAAGCAATTAATTGAATTGGGTTTGAATTTCGAATTCAAACTCAATTCCAATTTATTTGATTGCAATAATCAAGGGAACAATTTAGGAAACCGTTAATGGCCATAGAAACTCCTAAAATTCAGAATTTTGAAAATTGAAAGAGGAGGGAGAGAGGGAGGCGGTGGCAATGTGGAAAGGAGCTGGCGGCTGAGGGTTGGACGGCGGTTGCTGGACGGAGGAGGGGTCGGCGGGTGGAGCTGGGCAGGCCGGCGGGTGGGGTTTGGCAGGCCGGCGGGAGGGGCTTTGCAAGGAGCGGACTGGGCTGTGAGAGGAACTTGCACGGAGCGGGCTGGGCTGTGAAGCCGGCGGCCTGGCTAGATCCCAAGGGGGGACGGCGGCACTATGGGGGGCAGAGGAAAACTGAAGAAAGCTGCGATTTTCTCTGACTTTGAAATCCCTTACCTCGATATTTCTTCACGACTCTACCTCCACACAATAAGCTTGAACTAATTCTAGAACTCACTAAGAGATCTAGTTCTCCCTTTGAACTCACTAAGAGATCAAAGGGAAATGCACTAACAAAGAGGATAATTTTTATTCAACCAAAAACTAAATTCTTACAATGCATCATTCCTCATATAAGGAGGCTCAAATAAAGAAAAATGAAAAGACATAAACGCCCTCTGGGCTACATAAGTAGAACAATGCCCTCAGGGGCAAACTAGGAAAACTAAAGAAGTACACATGACATAAGCTGTAAATAACTCAGAAGTAGAGACTCTGAATCGTAGCCGTCGATCTGCGCCGTTGGCGATGGTACACGTGTCGAAATCTGATGCCCCCATCAATTCCTGAATTGAAAAGTTAGAAACTAGTCATGTTCATATATGTAAATCAAAGTAGATTCCATTCTTTCTGAGAAAACAATGTTAATATTAATGGGAGACAAGGAAATAATGTAAGTAGGGCGTTTGATAATGAGATTTATGAAAATCATAAGCACCACAATTTTTACATAGATGATATCATAACCAAAAAGGTTAAATGATTAATGAATAAGGATAGTTTTTTTGAATGACAAACTACATTTGAATAACATAGTACGATTTACAAATTTATAATTTGATGGGCATGCTAAAATGCATTGGATGAGTATGAAAAAGCAAAGGGAAAGAATAGGACGGGAATCTACTACTGCTTGGGCTAAAATGAAAGATTTTTAAAAGGAAAATTCTTAACCTTATCTTATCATGATTATTTGCTTGATCTGCTTAACTCATTAAAGTAAGTTATAGATTAAAATTGTTTCTAAATATATGAATCAATTCAAAGATTTGTGTTCTGAGATTATTGAGATCCTAAAACTGCACTCTTTAGATTTAGATCTGATTTAAGACTTGGAATCACAAGAAAGATGGCATCACACCACATTGCGTCACATGAGCATACTTTTGAAATATTTTGAACAGATTGTCAGAAAAATTATTAACACATATTTTTTGAAGTATTTCATTTCATCAAATTAAGTCAAATTTAGTCTTCTTTATCTATCACAACTAAAGGTAGTAACATCATCATGATTATGACACTAAAGAGAAATAATCTTGTATTTAGGTATACTTTTTTGCTAAAGTATGTTTTAGGTGTCATTAGACTGGTCTTACTCTAATGAGTTTATGTTAATGGAGATGAGCATGAAAAAGAAATCAGCGTGTCTGATGATGCTCATGAGTTTGATAAAAAGATAGTAATTATGAGTATGCTTTAACCAAAAACTCATTAAATATCATTCATTAGATCATTGCTATAGTTAAGGTTGAGTCTTACTAGAAAAGAGCTGCAAATTTTTAAAGCTATTTGAAGCATCATGAAAAACTGTGCAAGCTTATCATTGATGGTGTGCTTGTTTGAATGTAGTGTGTAAATTTTCTATAACCATATGAATTTGAAACCTATATCACATCTATAGCCATATGACATAGCTTGGGTAGAAAAATGGCTATTTTGTGTCCCAAAGATATTTTGTTCTTATTCAATCAGTTACATATATTGATTGAAATTAGTGTGATATATTGTCCATAGACGTTGCTTATTTTATTTTTGGCAATTTTAGTTATATGATTTAGATATGACTTATTTGAAGTTCTATGCACAATAGGAGAAGTGTAGCATTGAAACTTATTAAGCCTAAGAGTGGATTAGGGATTGTAAAATAGTCGAGTTTTCCCGACGAAGTGAAAGTCTTTGGCTCTTTGCATATTCTAAATCGGTAGACATTTTAAAAGGATAGTAGGCTTCGAGATGAGATTTATGCTTTAATGCCTATTGAGTTTAATAATATCGTGCTTGAAGTTTTGTCTCTACCTTATAATGCTAACTGTTGAGTAATGTTCAACGTTTTTATTTTGATGAGCTTCCTATTGAATTGCCATCACTTAGGGACATAAAACATGCAATTGACTTAATTATTGGATATCATTATATGATAAATTAAATTGAACATGAAAGATAGGTTGATGAGCTTAAAAAGGGGTTTGTAGGCTAAAACACAATAATTTATGCTACTCTAGATTTACTAGTATTTAAGAAAGATGTTAGGTGTCATATGTGTGAATAATTTAGAGCAATTAATAAAATTACCATCATATGCTTCATGCATCATGCTCGGATGATATGTTAAATATGATGTTGGTTTTGTGATTTTGTTTAAGATTGATTTGAGTAGTTACTATCATCAAATGAGAATGGGCGAAACCAACGAATGGAAAAAAGGTTGTTTTTAAGACATAAGATGTATTATATGAATGATTAATGATTAACTATTGCGCTTGCCACTTTTATGATAATAATGGATTATGTCTTGCAACCTTCTATTGAAAATTTCATTTTTGTTTACTTTGATGTTTTTGATTCATATAGCAAGACATGAGATGGTCATTAGGTGCATTATAGGAAAGTTTTTGAAGTTTTGCAACATGAGAAATTTTATTTGAATATGAAATGTAGTTTTGTGATACTACTTGTGAAATTTTTAGCTTTTATTATGTATGGTGATGGGTTATCAATTAATTCTGAAGAGGTTAAAGTAATTAATGATCAAACAACTTTTACAATATTCATAATTTTTGGATTTGCACGGTTAAACAATTAAACGGGTTTAGTACTATGATCACTCCAATTATAATATATCTTAAGAAAATGGTGCTCAAGTGGATTAAGTAATTTGATCTTGTTTTTATTGAGGTTTAGAGGCTTGTAAATATATATGTACCGAAATTGCTTGATTTAATGAAGTGTTTGAGATTTATTGTAATGCTTCTTGTGTAGGTATTAGTGGAATGTTAAGCCATAGGGGACATACAATTATTTTCTATAGTGAGAAGTTGAACGAACATAAGCAAAATGTTCAACTTAGAATAGAGAAAATTATATTCTTTTGTCCAGACTCTTTGTTGTTGGAGGCATTATTTGTTTCTTAAAGAGTGTACTTTTATTTTGATCATAAATCATTGTATACTCGGGTAGGAAAAGAAGTTAAGCTATTGACTTGCCAAATAGGTTAAAAGCTTTTGCAGGATTACACTTTTGTCTTAATAAGTGTTGTAAATGAGGATAAATCTATTGATGCTTTAAATAGGTCTTATTTTATGAACAATGCATGTTAAAGTAATTGAATTTGATTATTATAAAGGGAATGTATCCTTTCTAAGGACTTTGGTGAGATATATGTGGACTTAAATAATAATTCATCTGTGGTTAACAACGTTTTTATTTGTAAAGATGATCATTTATTTAAGAGTCTTTATTTTTGCATTCTTAATTCATCTTTTAGGGACTTTCTGATTTTATAATTAAATTTGTTTTATGATTAATATGAACTCGAAGAATGTATGATTATATTTTTATAGTGGTTGATTGTTTCTCTAAAATTGCTCATTTCATTTATGGGATAAAAATATTAATGTATCTCACATTATTAAATTATATTTTTGAATATGATTAAATAGCATGGATTACTTAAAGTAATTACATCTAAGATGGATGTAAATTTATAAGTTATTTTGCACTTGGATAAATTTTCAATTGCTGGTCACCCGCAAATGTATGGGTGGTACATTGTTTGATTAAAGTCCATGGACACAATTTATTTCTTAATAATTTTACAGACGTGAGTCCATCCAAAGTTTTCATGGATTCCAGCATAGAAAGTCTATAGATTTTTTTGGGCATCTTACCGAGTCTAGGCTAGTGCATTTGCATAATCATTCGCACAACATATCCATATCTTGGATAAGATTATTCATAATAAAGCAACTACTAATTTTATAATTATAAGCTTTCTCCCATCTTGAACAAATTGTAAATGGAGTTGAAATTGGATGATAAAGTAATGATGCATTTAAATTTATAATGACTTGCTTCAGGAAGAAGTTAAATGTGGAAAAAGTGGGCCTTTTAAAATTTTGCAGTTCATTGGAATTAACATCTATAAATTAGATTTTTTAGAAGTTACAGTATTAATCCAATTTTAAATAGGTGCATTTGACCTTATTTTTCTAACATGCTACCAATTCTTAAGACTTTTTTTTTTCCAGCTTCCTATGGGTTTGCATCAAATGCTTTTGTCAAACAAATCTACACAGCTTATTGTTGAAGTCATTCTAGATAATGAAATTGTGTCTACTATTGATGTTAAATTTTAATGATATTTAGTACATCGATGTAATAGACCTATTTAGGATAACTTATAGATTACTTAACAGGAATCGCAAAATTTATGCTCTAATTTACTTGTTGAATATCTAATGCTAAATTTGTGATAGAAAAGTGCCCCTCAAACTTAAGGTAAAATTTTATAGGAATCGCAAAATTTACGCTCTAATTTACTTGTTGAATATCAAATGCTAAATTTGTGATAGAAAAGTGCCCCTCAAACTTAAGGTAAAATTTTATAAGATGGCGATGAGACCTGCAATACTTTATGGTACAAAATGTTAGCCATTAAAAGAGAAACATAAAATTGACTTAAGTGTTGCATATATGAGGATGCTCAGGTGGATGAGTGACTTTGAACTTAAATACATAATGTGAAACGAGTATATATGTGAAAAGGTTGGAATAGCTATAGTGGAAGATAATATTAGAGAGTTGCCTTAGGTGGTTTGGTCACATAAAACTTTATAAAAAATTTGTCTTTTGATGACCTTGTTTGGATGATAGATGTATTAGATTCGACCTACATTAAGAAAGGTAGAGTTACACACAAAAAGACTTGGTTAAAAAGTATTAAAAATAATCTTTTTTATTAGATTTAAATGAGAATTTGAAAAAAAAAAGATTCATGTAGCTGACCCCACGTAGTTGGATAAAGGCTTATTTTTGTTAGTGTTGTTGGGTATTTTTATGGAGATATGTGTTTAGTCATTAGTGCTTAAATTTTGATTGAAATTTTGACAACATCAAAATTTATTTAGGGGCTGTTTTATTGTCTAAAAAAAAGGATGTAGTAAATGTAGGTGAATGATTTTGTTTGTTTGGTTTGAAGTAATGAATGTAGTGTAAAGTTCAAAAAATGGTGGTGGCCAGCGGTGGCTGTCGGAGGTTGACGGTGGTGGGTGGCAGCCGGTGTTGCCGATGATTGGCGGCGCTAAGTGAGCTTGCTTGTGGTGTAAATGATGCTAGCTCAAAATTAGGCAAGTTTGATTTATTTCAAAAAGGAACTAAAATGGTTTACACTATATTTACTTTGTTTCATTTTGCATTCCAACCAAACATCAAAATTTTCAAAACCCCTGCATTTGGAATACTTTACTCACTTGTAGTTTTATTTTATTTTGTAATTTTTTATTTTAGGTATATTTGAACATGCTTGTAATGATATGCTTATGAAAACATAATTTTTTCTCTTTTTATTCAATTTCTTGGATCTAGGTTGATTTAAGGTCTAGCATGATTTTTGGTTGGTTTAGTTGGTAATCGGTTCAAAGTTTGGCGCATATTGATTAAGTGGTTTGCTAATTTTTTTTCTTATGGTTTAACTTGGGAATTGGAATTATTAGTCACGAGAGTTTTGGTGTTTACTACCTATTTCATTATAATGGTTTGTGCTTTTGTGCGTCAGTATTGGCCTTTGGAAATGAGCCATTTTCCATTACTACAAGTTTCAGCATGGGCTTGGTCTTTTAAGTCATGGGCGGTGTAAGAGGAAATGTTGCATGGTTATTTAGAGAATTTTGAATTCCATTGGAAAAAAACTATCCGCATGTTGTTGGGGGACCTGCAGGAAGCTATCTAGAGCAAATAGTATGAGCTCCACTGATCTTATATGCTCTAGGATGTTCTGTTTGTTACCGCGCTTTACTGTTTTTAATTGAATCAATGTGAATGCATTACCACAAAATTGACTGATAGGAAACACTTGTAGAATTCAAGAGAAACCTATCAATGATTTGATTTATGTGATTTCCCACCACAAATTTTAAAAGAATCCAAGAGCATGTCAAGAACAACATAGTAATGGATGAAATAGAGAAGAAAATAACAAGGTACAATTGATTCTTAATTTGAGAGGAGGATTTATCTCTCCCAAATTCTCTAGACACCGATAGAGACCAATGAAACCTAAGCACCTAAACAGAATTCAGCCAAATACAAGATAACCCTAACCCTAATCCCTAATATCTATTTAAAGCATACAAATATAATTCCAATTACTAAATAGCCCCTATCTAAATTAAAACTTGCCTAAATTGCCCCTCCTCTTCAAGTAATGGCCCCCACAAGGGGTATGGCGGCTTGCTTTTCCCGACTGGAGTAAACCAGCTCCTGGTCTTGTTCAGCCGGCCCTCCTTGGGTTGGAAGAGCCTTTCTTTGGGCCAAATTTATTATAAACGGAATTTCAATTGTGGCTAAAATTTAATTGCTCGTTGATTTTTCATTGTTCATATTTCTTGTTGATTTTTTTGAATTATTCAATAATTGCATTTTAGTTTTAGTTAAATTTCACATATTTTTGAAATTACTTGTAAAAAATAGTAAGTTTATGTGTTAAAAAAAATGAATGTATGTTTAATCAACGGTCTTTAATTTGTGAATTTTTATTTCTTTTATGTGATCAACATCCTTTGCATTATCCTATAATGTATTAGAATCTCTATAACTTGGATGTCTTGCATTATGAAGCTTTGGGTTTTGTCTTATTTCTAATTATTAAAAAAATTATGTTGTGTAGAAATAATAAGTGGTTGGCACTCCCTTGTTGTATAGTAATTGATAAAAATTATGTTTGATGCAGATTTATAGCTGACAGGAGAGCTCTCACTTGAGGGAGATTGATAAAGCACTTTAAGCTTTGGGTTTCACACCATATTGGATAATTGAAAATTATGTTGGGTAGAAATATCAAATAGTTGGTCGTCAAACTTTTGGATTGAAATTGAATTTGACAATTAGTATAGCTGATCAAATTTTGATCCCCTATCCGTCCAAAAAAAAAAAATTCTGGTGTTCTGTTTTGCTTATTTTGCTAAGGCTTGGTATAGATCCAAGACCAAATGACCCTGAACTAACTTATTTGGGTCAGTCTGTTTCTGTGTCATATCCTTGGATTGATTTGGTTGCTAAAACATAGGAGTCCATGGCGTTTGAAAACTTCTTGGAAGAACTTAGTAACATTGAGATGGTCTTTTCCATTAACTATTGGTTGCTTTGGCCAGAACTGAACTTCTGATTCTATGACTTAGGCTTCATTTGGGACGGCTTTCTTATTGCTTCTTAAAGCTGCTTTCAAGTGCAAAAATTAAAAAATTTGTATTGGAAAGCTGCTTTAAAAAGCATTAAGAAAGCTGTAAAAAATGAATTTTCAATGTTTTATCCAAGTTATGCCTCTTGATATATGCAAAAGTTTTATTCCCTCTATTTTTCATACATAATTTCTTCTCCATCTTTGTGATTGAAAATAAACCTTAACTTGGATGAGTCAATCAACAGTCTTCTTTAACATTGACTAAAGTAGAGACCTTATTATGGGGAGGATTGATTTAAGGTTAAAAGTTCATTGCCTCCTTGTCTGGGTTGGCTTTGAGTTTTTTGTTTTGTACTTTCAAGTTCGTTTGGCTCTCAAAAGAGTGAAGTGGTAAATGATGCGCTTTCCATTCCATTGTGTTAATTTATTGGTTCTGAATATAACATTGTGATCTGTCCTACAGAGCTTGAGATAGAATCCCCAAAGAGCCATGAAAATGAGGACCCAAGTCGTTCCATATCTCCGAAGGAAGCCTGCAACCGCATAGCTGATGTGGTCCAGGAAGCCGTGAAGAAGATGGAGATGGTTGCCGAGGAGAAGCTTCTCTTGCTTAAAAGAGCTCGCCTTGCCGTCGAGGCTTGTGACCGCGAGCTTGAGGATAAAGCCAGGGAAGTTGCAGAGCTCAAAATGGATAGGCAGAGAAAGAAGCAGCAGGTGGATGAGCTTGAAAGCATTGTGAGGCTCAAGCAAGCTGAGGCTGACATGTTCCAGCTCAAAGCTACTGAGGCCAGGCAGGAAGCCGAGAGGCTGCGGAGCATCGCTCTTGCGAAGTCCGAGATGGCCGAACAAGACTATGCTACTATGTATCTAAAACGGCGATTGGACGAAGCTGAAGCTGAGAAGCAGTATCTGTTTGAAAAGATAAAGCTTCAGGAGAGCCAGCGACCTGCACATGGTAGCGGCGGCCCAAGCGTCGGCGGCGGCGATCCCGCCCAGATGCTGAACAAAATCCAGGACTTGCTGAAGAATGTGTACAATGTTTCACCCAAGACAGATGCAAAAACCAAGTGAGTGCTCTGCGCACTAAAAGAAGTTTAGGATGTTTATTCAAAATGATAGAGTAGCAATCAAAGCTATGGATCCCTAATCATTTGGGCAGGGACTGTGTTCTTATTGTTCTTATGGCTTCAGTTAAACAGCATGGTTGTGGTAGCTTTCATTTGTGGCTTTTGGAACCACACTTATTGTTTTTTAAGAGCTTCATACTTCTTAGTTGAATGAGATTCTTGCATTTCATCGTGTTATTTAGGGGTTTTGATCGCATTCAAATTGAGTCCACACAATGAGGACGATCAAACTAGGAAGTTTGAAAATAATAAGTGTAACAACTCATACTCTTAACTATCGAGATATTGTTTGCTTTGGCTTAAGAGTCCTGCAGTTTTGTCCTGTTGGTGTAACTTTCCTTTTTGGTCCATTTGCCTGATCAATAAATAAATCTTAAATACAAATTGAATCATTCAAAACAAAATAATTTTTTTAAAACAAAATAAATCTCTAAACATATTTAATCGATAAATAATGCAATCAATAAGTTTTTTTACTAACCATTACTCTGATACCATTGTCACGTCCCAAGATCTATAGACATCCAAAGCTTATGAATTGCAATAAAAAAATCAGTAAAATACGAAAAATATATTTCACAATAAAACGTCAACCTTTCGATTGATGCACATAATTATAATTACAAAAGTATGAACATACTATCATACAATAGTAATCATCATATGTATCCCAATAACAAAATATAATCAAAATACAATAAGAAAAATCATCATAAACTCACGTGCACAATCTAGAAGATATGTACATATACACATATAACTTCAATGTCACATAATGCATGAACTTTTATTCTATCCAGTGAACGTATGCAGAGGAAGGTTCGGTTTTAGGCAAAAAAGTGCCTGTACCGAGTTTTCGCGCCTGTACCGAGTTATTTGAAAAAGCTCGGTACAGACTCTTTTTTGGCTAAAACCGAACCTTCCTCTGCGTACGTTCACTGGATAAAATAAAAGTTCCATAATGCATAATCTCACCTCCACATCATAAATGCACCAAAATAAATAAAATTTCCAATTTTTAAATGATGAATATTCACATGTGAGTGTAAGATGTAATTTCCAAAAAAAAAAAAAAAGGTATGATGTGACATTTTAACAATTAAAAAATTTCATCAATGACATAAAATATAAATAAAAAAGAGAACAAAATTCTTTGCGTTGAATTCAAATCAATTTATTGTGTCTGAGAAACTGAATTAAATTTTGTATTTTACAATTAATTAGGGTTCCCCATTGATGTTGATGTGTCTCTGAGCGTGAATTTGTCTCTGGCACAAGTTCATGATGTGATTACCATAAAAAATTTGACAAATTGTGTAATTTTTTATCAATTCATTAATGAATGATTATTTGATGATTAATGGATTATGATCTCCCAAAATTAGGGGTGTCAATTTCGGGTCATTGATCAAATTCAGGTCAAAGTCTGAATTGACATGGCACTAATCGGGTCAATCCGAACCGACCCATTTTGTTACAAATGAGTCAGTTTTTAAGGCTCGAACCCGACCCGCTACAGGTCCGAGTCAACCTGACAATACTCGAATGATCCGGGGCCGACAAATAAATTGTTAATTTTCGGGTAAAAAAACGGGTCAATCTACACTTTTTGGGTCAAAAACAGGTCGAAAACGGATTAATTTCGAATTTTCAGATGAACCTGCAACCGACATAATTTTTAAAACAGATCAAATTGTTGAATCTGAACCATACCTATTTCGGATTCAGATTAACCTTAATTCAAAATTTTCTGAACAAATTTTCAGTTCAAATATTTGACAACCCTGCCCAAAACAATTTTTTTTTTTTACTTTTATACAGAACAGCGCTGCGAATCATTCCGAATTCCGATTGTTTCTCTCTCTTCATGATTCCATTCGTTTACAGCATTCGAAGTCTCGATCAATCGATTTCCCCAAATAAATTTCCACCTTCCCTCCATTAATAAGGGCATCATCTTGATCTCCATCTTCTTTGTAAGACCACCCTTGTTGCCTTCTTAAACGGGCAAGACGAGCGACGTTCCCCACTCTCCAGCTTTCAAACTGAGCTCAGTAGAAAATAGGTGAGGAGATCTGAAATGACCACCTGCGAAGTAAAGATTTACTACTCTGTAAAAGGGGAGGCAATGGCATTGGAGCGGAAGCTAAGGGTGGGGGAGATGGTGCTGAGGCTGGCTGTATTAGGGCTTGGAGTGACAGCGGTAGCTCTGGTGGGGAGTGCTAGCCAAGTAAGGACGTTCTTCTCGTTGGAGAAGAAGGCGGAGTTTACGGATATGAAGGTTTTGGTGTAAGCCCTACTTACCCTGTGCAGATTAATCTCAAATTTGTGGGGATAACTGAATGGGTTTGGTTACTGTTGCTTTGCTTTTTTGAGGTTTACAGGTTCTTGGTGGTGGCTAATGGGGTGGCGGCCGGGTATAGTTTGTTGCAGGGGATGTTCTGCGTGGTGAGAATGGTGAAGGTGAGTGTAGTCTCCAGCAAGGGATTGGCCTGGGTCATTTTTGCCTGCGATCAGGTAAACAAAAACCTTAGAAACAAAGTTTTTTTCTTAATGTTTACAGTTGTTTTATTGCTGGTCCTTGTTTTCTTATAGACTATTGCATGATTTTTGCTTTCTACTATGCTTCTTTTTTGTGAGTTTAGTATATAAAATCACGGATTGGAAGCAGAAATAGTTGATGTGATTAGCGTAGTTTCTGAATATATGAATATAAATTGAAAGTATTTATTGTGAGAATCAGAAAAATCTCAGAAATATGAGATTGTTGGGTGTCAGCTATGTTTCATGTGCTTGATGAATATTAAATTGTTCTTTAGAATTGGAATTGATGCAAGGCTATGGCCTTCTTATATGAATAGTATGAAGTTTTTAAAATGGCAAATGCGCAAAAGTTGAATGATAAAAGGCTTGGCTTTGTTTGAGACGTCTTTTTTATTGTTTTGTAAAGCTATTTTTCTGTTAAAAATTTTCTTAAAAGCAGGAAAAAAAACAGTGGTCTAAAGCTTGCACTTAGAAGTTGTTGCAGTATATCAACTTTGTATTCTATCTAGGATTCCTATTCTATCAAAAACCTTGTTTAGCTTTGCAATAGTGAACCGAACTGAGCAACTTTGTGCCTAAACATTCACAAGATAAGATGATGTTGTCGTAAAGCTAGAAAATACCAACTTAAATAATTAAATTTTGTAAATTATGGCCATGAGTAGGGTTCCAAATGAGATAATTTGAGAGTGATCCATCCCCAACTTGATCCTGAGCTTTACTAATTAATTGAGATCAAATTTGAGTTCAATTCTATGAGTTTGAGCTAGCTCCTGAGCTAGTTCGTTTATTATAAATGAGAAAAAATGATTCTAATTCAAGTAATTCTTATGATAAAATACAAGAAAGAATGAAAATTTAAATAGAAATAATAAGTTATAAATGAGAAAAAATGATTCTAATTGTTGAATCACTGGAACTTGAGGGAGAGCGTGAGGACGGAACAACGAAGGAGAGATAGACAAGAGGAAATGAATCTTGTTGTTACTCATCACGATTACATTAGTATAAATAGCAGTTTATCATAACAGAATGTACATGTGTAGCTAAGTAATTGGTATGCTGTAATGATATAAATCAGCTAATCTAATTGAAATACTTAAGGCTCTAATAGCCCCCCGCAAACGAAGGGGTCAGAGATGATCGTGAGTTTGTCCCGGAGCATTTTGAACCGCGGTGTGGACAGTGGTTTCGTCAATAGATCGGCAAGTTGATCTACAGTCTTGATGGGAAGAAGACGAATGTGATTGTTGTTGAGATTCTCCCGCAAGAATCGGTGATCAATCTCAATATGCTTTGTTCTTGCGTGGAACACTGGGTTGTTTGCGAGAGCGATCCTAATTCAAGTAATTCTTATAATAAAATATAATAAAGAATGAAAATTTAAATAGAAATAATGAAATGTAAGTTGAGAAGGAAGAGATTTTTTTTTTTTTTTATAACTTTGTGCCAGGGCATATGAATTCTAATATATTTTAATTATTTCTATACTAACATTTTTTAAGAACACAAACTCTGGAGTTGTTGACTCGAGTTGGGTTTCGCCAATCTGATTCATTAGTTCATCAAATTTGACTCACGAGCCATTTTTTGAGTTGAGCTCAAACTAGCTCACAAGTTAGATTTACTTAATTGCTTCTAATAAAACTCTAACAATTAAGATTATTTTAGCATAAGCAACCCAATAATAACGCAATAAATATATGCATTTGAGGTTATGAATCCCTTCATCCATGACTTCCCATCAAAATAAATATAGTTCAAGATGCATATTGGTTATTGTGCCTCTACCAAATCCTGGTGGATTGCACTCAGAAGGAGAAATTATTCTGTGCGGAGACTGGACGTAAAATGCCGTCCGGAGATTAACCAGAAGGGCGCCACTTCAACAGTACCGAGGAGTACCGAGAAGTACCGAGCCGTGGTACCAAGCACAGGAGTGACGTGGCACATTTTGGTTTGTCTCCAAACAGTGTTCGTCATCCGCACATAATAATTAATCTAGAAGAAGGGGGCATATTGCTGGTCACTTTATATTAGGCTAAGATTGGTAAAATTTTCAAGTATCTTTGTTTGTTCTCATCTCAAAATACATTCTTCTCTTGGAATAATGTTGAATTTTAAGCCAATAATCCAACAACCTGCAGGTTATTGGTTGACTGTAGATGAACTGCTGATCACCACTTTGTTCCTTTGTTTATTTTCTAACGAGCTCAACCTAAGTTTGATGATGACCCTAGTTTTAAATATAGTTCAAGCTTATTTTTATTTTTTCTTATCGAGTTTGAGCCATTATTAAGTTTTAATCTAAAACTATTATATTTTTTATGTTAATAATTTAAATATGTAATGCTTATTTCTAGGCATAAATAGATTTATGTTTTAATTAATGACATAATTCTTTGATTATTATTTATGTTATTTGACATTTTATAAAAAATAAATTAATTTATATGTTTATCTATTTTTATATTGGGGAAGTAAAACCACACAGCGAAACAAACAAAAAATTGAAAATTGCAGTGAAAAAAAAAACACCAGGATTTAACATAGAAAAACTCAAAATCGGGAAAAAATCACGAAGTCACACCACACTAAGAAATTCACTATGAAAATTTGGGAGAAATAATGCATATCTCTCATCTCTCATTCTCTCATTTCCTCTCTTCACCCTTGCACCATTTTCTTACAAACGAGTTAAGAGAAACACACTAAAAACTACCAAGGGATGAAACCCTTCATAAAAAATGAGCAAGAAAACAGCCTAACCCACCTCGCAACACCCCAATATGCTTGACAGTGCTGCAACGCTATGCTCTTTTTCTACCTCCAACCAAACAATACAACGCCACAGCACTCGAGTACATAGCGCCGCAATGCTGTACGATTATACATAAATAATTTTCCTGGTACAAAGCATCCAAACCCAAGGGGAGGTCCCTCTTCAAGGCTGCAACCCCCCGATAAGCTCAATCGATGGAGTTGAGGTCCAAGATAGCAGTACATCCTGATTGATCAACACAATCAGATTCCACACAAAACTAACAATGTTTTACTGTTTTTTTTTTCTGGGCAAAAAATTCCTGAAGGCCACAAAGGTTGTTGTAACGGCTATGTAAGGTGTGATTCTGAATCTCCTTTCATGTGTGAATGGTTGGCCGGATTTATTTAAAACCTTAAATGCATGTGGGACGGTCTCTGCTTACATGTGAACCTAACTGCCACATTGCCACCTCTTTAATTCACCTTGTACTGAATAAATTAATGTGGAGTTCATTTTGAATTCCTTTGCTTTGTTCAGTAAGTTACCTAAACTAAGTTTTATGTTTGCTTGTTAAAGACTATGGCTTCGTTTGAGAATGCTTTCTTATTCCTTTATAAAAACAGTTTTTTAGTACAAAAATTTGTTGTACCATAAAGCTGCTTTTGAAAGCATTAAGAAACCGTCTCAAATGAAGGATTTAGCCTAAATCCTGACTACAGATAGAAAAAATTAATATTTTTATAGGTGATGGCTTATGTGACACTATCAGCATCAGCAGCAGCAGTGCAATCTGCAGTTCTTGGGCAGTTTGGCCAACCAGAGCTAGAATGGATGAAGACATGCAATCTCTACAGGAAATTTTGTACGCAGGTAGGGGAAGGGTTAGTAAGTGCTTTTATAGCGAGCTTGATTATGATACTCCTTTCCTGCTTCTCTGCTTTCAATCTCTTCAGGCTTTATGGTAGCAGGAAAGCAAAACAGACCAGTAATGGAAGCTGGTAATCATTTCATTTTCTGAGCTATATATGAACACTTTTATAATATATATGGGAGACTACTTCACTGTGCTGTAATTATCGTGCGGGCTTTTAAACGGAGTTCATTATGTTTATATCTATATAGAGTTATGTGGTGGTATCCTCTATCCAAATTTTATTTATAATATGATGAATTTTTTATTTTTATTTTTAGAGAAGGATTAATGAGTAGGCGTGGAAACGAGTCGAATTTAGGCTTTATCGAGCTCAGCTCGTTAGTCGGAAAGCGAGCTCATCCTACTGTAAACGAGCTCGAGCCGGCTCGCGAGCCATGGGTGAGATTTTTAAAATTTATGCGAAATTTTTAAAACTTAGGTGAGATTTTAAAACTTAGGTGGGATTTAAAAAAAATGATGCAATTTTAACATTTAAATATACTTACGTGGTTATTTTTATTTGTTTAATATTTAAATCTAATAAATATAATATTTTATTATTATTATTATTCGAGCTGGCTCGCGAGCTGAGCCAGCACATTCTTAAACCGTGCTTGTTTTCTAAATGAGCTCGATTTTGAGCTCGAGCTCAACTCATGAGCTCGAATAATGGGCCTTAAATGGGTCAGGAGCATAGAAATTTATGGGCTCAACTATGTGGTAGGCCCGTTTTAAGATTGACCCCTGGCTTCAGTATAACAAAGAGGTGCAGCTCATTTAAAGAAAGAAACGGCAACTGTTTTTATTTTATTTTATTTTATTTTTTCTCTTTGGAATTTTTAATTTTAAAGTTTGTTTTATTACAATTTTTTTTTCACTTTTGATTTTAATAAGTTTTTTTTATTTAATTTCCATTGTTTAATTGAATTAGGTGGATTAGTTGGAGTTCTAAAACATTCAAACTTGAAAATTAGGGTTTGTTAGAGGTATAATACTTGTCTCAAATGGCTAAGGCTTTGTTCACGATGACATTCTTAATGCTTCTTGAAGCAGCTCTTTAATACAAAAATTAATTTTTTTGTACTAGAAAGTTGCTTCAAGAAGCAATAACAAAGTTGTCCCAAACGAAGTCTTAGAATTTGTTTGGGATGGCTTTTTTATTACTTTTTCAAGCAGTTTTTTAGTAGAAAATTTTATAGAATTAAAGTAGCTTTCTTATTGCTTTAAAAATTAGTAAGAAAATAATCTCAAACGAAGCTGAAATCTTCATTTTATTTTAAATTTGATTAAAAAAATGGGAAAATTATGGGTCAAAATATCATATCGGATTGGATTAGGATACATTTTGTGATTATTAAATTTATTTTGAGATAGTAAAAATATATGATTAATCAATTCAAATTTATATCACACTTATCTCAAATTAAAATTAATTGTTTCAATATTGAATTTTGTAGAAGTTGTGTGTAATATATAATTAATTGATCACCAATCCTATTCCACTCATTAAAATCAAACCCAATGAGTATATAGTTAATCAAACTTGGCCCCAAACTTTTTGTTCTTAATGTTATTTGAGAATTCAAAATTTCTCCTCTATATTTAGGATATTTGGTTGAGAAAATTCAATTCCTCTCTCAATGGCACTTTAGAAATTTTTTGGGATATTAGAGATAATTTTATTGGGCAAAATTAGGGTTGTCAATTCGTGTCCGCGGGTCGTGTTCGGGTCAGAGCCGATATTAGAGAGCCTTTTATTTTGGCAAGCTTAGCCTTATGGATTCATTCTTCTTATTCCACATATTTAATGGAAATGACCTAAACTCAGTGTACAATATTTTCAAAATGGTTACCGCTCGTTGACGAAGTACTACCATAAGGTCCACTTAATAGTTAGTTTCCATATAAATATGATTACATTTCAATGATTTTTCAAATAACCATATCACATATGCTTATGCTCTTAAATAACTTTGCTATAAATATGATAAGTAGGAATGATAATTACATTTTATCTTTAAATTTCATTGTTACTATGTTACTCTTTTTTATGATCTTTATCTAATAATTTTTTATTTGTAATATGTGGTGATATGAAGGAGATATGTGTACTGACTAGATTCCTTTCCAAGCATTGTGAATACACAAATGATTTAAGAGAACTTTGTCTAAACTTTGGTGCTATAATCAATGCTATTTATTAACATTTGGACATATGTTAGTGGCTTTCACATTTGCTATATGTGTGTTTTTTTTTTTTTAAGTCTACATAAATATGTCAACCATGCATTTAAAGTTGGGATGTTGTGGGTTAGATATTTTCTTGTTATTTTAATTTATTAAATTTTTTATATTTTTATTATATTGTGGAGTTTAATTTTTCTTTTAAGAAAAACTTAGGTAGATTTAATTATGAGTAAACTTTTAAAAATCACTATGAATCATTAAAAGATATATTTCATATAATTTATTTTATTGAAGATATTTTTGATATCATAATATATTTTTTTGCGTGTTTGGACTTTTGAGGATTGAAAGAAAAATAGAAAGGTAAAGCCGATATAATTCAATCTAAAGTTTAATTTTGTTCCTCATGTTTATTAGATTGGTCTCAAATCTCAACTTAATTTTTTTAAAATTTATATTATGCTGCAAAACATATCATGATGGATTTCAAATTTTTTGAATTTTCATTGAGATAAGTGCAACTTTGAATGCCATATATAACACTTATCTCATCACAAAACTAAAGAGTTTTTAAACTCATAGTGATGTCACTCGTAGAGAGTTAATGTAATTTTAATTCTTTTCTTGTTTAGTAGAATTCAAGTTGTTTGGAGTGTTGAAATGAATGAATGCATCGGGCCTATTGTGTGATATAAAAATTCCCCTAAAAAATTAGGCGAAATTTTATAAGAGAGAACTGATGGGACCTGCAAGGCTTTATGGTGTAGACGTGTAGTATGTTGGTCGTTAAAGAGAAGGCATAAATTAAGTGAAGTGTTGCAGAGATGACGATGCTCAGGTGGATGAGCGCTTTACTCTTAGAAACATAATACAAAATCAATATATTCACGCAAAAGGTTGGTGTAGCTCCAGTGGCAGATAAGATTAGAGAGAATCGCCTTCGATGGTTTGGTCACATAAAATGTCAATGTTTTGGTAACCCAATCAGGAGAACATATGTCTCAGATCTGGCCTCTATTAAGCAAAATAGTGGTAGACCTAAAAAGACATGATTAGAAAATATCATATACGAACTTCTTCTATTATATTTAAATGAAAACTTGATTCTTAATAGAACACAATAAAGAAAAAAAATACATATAGCCCACGTAGTCGGATAAAGATTTAAATGTTATTGTTGTGTTGTTTTTGAGAAAAAAAATGTACAAAACTGTAATTTTGCCTTAAGCTTGAGATAATTTTATCACTAAATATGAAAATGTCAACAAGCATTTTAATTAAATGCCAGTGATCAGTGTGGGGGCACTTAGTATGCTCGACAAAAGGGTAATCTGACAGGAAAAATTAGCTTGTTATGATACAGACTTCAGCTAGCAAGTTTCAGCAGGGAAGATATGACTCCAGATGGAACCAAAACTGGGCTAATAATGCATGGGATGCCCACTGAATGCCTCTTGTCTCTTGCAGGCAAAGTTTACTCTCTTATGATAGTTCCAAATGCCATGTTCTAATCATGTAAATCATATGAAATTATTGACCATGCATGACATATCTTATCAGGCTTTAATTTCTCTTGTTTTATTTGTCTAAATTTGTTGATTTTTTAGGTCCATTTTAATCAAAATTTATGATTTTTTTTGTTTTTCAAAATCTAAATTAGATGAGATATATGTCATTTTTTTGATTAATTATTCTGTGCGGACGCCAAACGCGGTCCGGAGACCAACCCGAATGCGCAACGTCACTCCTGTGCTCGGTACCGTTGATATGACGCATTTTGGTTGGTCTCCAAACGGTGTTATGTCCGGTCTTCACACAGAATAATTTCTTTCAATTTTTGAAATTTATGTGCATTAAAATGCATGCCTTTGGATTGAGAGCAATTGGATGGAGAAATTGTCTTTGAGATTGGTGTTTGATTAAAATGGCTTTACATTGGGGGTAGTTATTTTAGGGTTTAGGAGAGATTATGGCTCTCTTAGATTGTCATGCTTATCAATGATCCTATAATATAGACATTAGGGTTCTTTTAGTTGGATGAGAAAGGAAAGGTAGAGTAAAATAGATTGGATGATGGTAAAGTAAATGCATGTAAATTTTTTTTTATTCAGATTCAAATAAAATGAATACAATTTTAAACTAAAAAAAATGGGGGCAAGTGGTTGATTGTGGTGTTGGTGACAACAACTGATGTTGATTGCCTATAGCTGCAGCGGTGGTCGGCGAAACACATCGAATATTGAATTATGTGATAAATATGAAGTACTTCACAATTTTACTATTCCACAGCATATCTCGGAGAGATTTTGAGTTTGAATCTTACGTATGTGACGTGTGTCTAAATTTATCTTAATTAACCTAAATAGCTGAGCAAAAAAAATACTATTCTTTTCTTTTATTTTAAATCAAACATCAATAATTTTGAAATTCCTTGATTTGAAATACTTTACGCTCATTTTATTTCAAATCAAATTGCCCTTAAAAGAGAAATAAATAGTTATATTAGGTCATATATTACCCAACTCATTATATAAACCTAAATAAATATTAAAAATAGGGTTATAAATTAAATAGTGTACCATTGCTCTATTTATATTGAGTTGATTTGTAAGCTAATCACAAATAAAAAATAAAAAAATAGACCACTCATTGAATATTAATAGAAAGGTAGAGATTCAAGGGAGGATATTAAAAATATAAGTAGATCTTACCTAACATCTCTATCTCTACTATATTTTTTATTTTTTTTTATTCTTAAAAAATAATAAATTGTTTGTAAATTTGCTCCAATCCAAATATGTGAATATAAAAAAACAATTTTTCTATGTAATTCCATTACATTATAATGAGCAGAATTTAAAAAAATATATTTAAAAATCAATAAAAACAAACTTCTTCATTTTTAATGATTTAATAATAATAATAATAAAAGCATAAAACATCAAGATTTGTGCGGTACTCCGCGAAGCACCCAACTTATCCTTAACCATAAACATCACGTGACATCAACGGCACTTCCAAGGAAAAGCAAAGAAGACGGCCGCTGCCGGCCGCCGACGCTAAGCCGTTCATAGCAATCTATCGAGAATAGCGATAGAGAGAGCCGAGCAGCGGCCGCCGCAGCAACTGCCGACGACTGAGGCCCATGATCTCCAGAGGAGGCGAGACGGTCGAAGATGGGGCCCACGCACCGACGGTAGAGCCGCCGGTAGCCGCCGAGAGCAGCGACGACGGTGCGGGTGCCGGGGAAGGAGGAATCCGTGGCGGAAGAGGAGACGTGGCGGTTACAGAGAGCTTCCCATACGGCGTCCTTGCGGGAGACCGCACCCCAGAGACGGCAGACGCAAGCGGCGGCGCAAAGAGAACGGCCGTCGAGGCGGGCGAGGATCTCGGCGAGCAAGTCGGCGTTGTCATTTATGTTGTAACCGCAGGGCTTTTCTTGTTCCACATTGTGTTTCTCTTCTTCGCCCATTGGTGCTTCTAATAGCAGGGAGAGCTAGTCACCTCTGCAGTGGTGAGAATAGAGAGACTTTTGGTGGTGGAGGAGAATATTTAAGGAAGATAGAGGGGCTGAGGCTTTAAGAGTGAATGACTTCATGAAATAATTTAAATGAGAGGCTTTTATTTATTGATTTATTTAGGGGTTGTTTTGTAGAGTAAATCAAATATATATGGCTTAAAATTCTACATGTTTGATTGTTAAGTGATTTAAAATTTCTTCCTTAATTTATTTTAAATTTGTCGTTTGGTGAGAACTTAGTGTGTAATCTACTACTCATTCGCTTGATAATTGATCGTAGTTCGCTCGGTCATTGATCATTAGTCACTCAATTGTCGGTCCTCAAAGCCTGGTTGGCACTCCTGAAGACCCACTCATCGCTCATTAACTTAACCTCTACGACATTGCTAATCTCTTTCTCTTTTCTCTTCACTATTCAGTGTGATATTGATGATCTCTATCGCTCTTTAGATAACATGACACGTATGATTGATATATATAATTATCTGCATTTATATCTTATGTTTAATATATTTTTAATTTTAACTTCATTTTACTTCAACCAAAAACAAAAAATTAGAGAGAGTCGAGTTGTATATGTCATTCAATTTAGAGAATTTGTAACTATTGTTTGGATTAGCTTCTCACACTGCGCATTAACCTAGATTTTGTTTTTTTGTATCATCTTGATTTGAACTTTGTCATGGAAGATCAATATAATTTAATATATCATTGGGATGGACTTCAAAGCTATCCACTTGCGTTGAGAAGATCAATATAATTTAATATATTTCATATACAACACTAATCTCATAATGTGAAATAAGTTTATACGTGAAAAGATTGGAGTAGCTCCAGTTGTAGATAAGACTAGAGAGAGTCGTTTTAGATGGTTTGGTCACATAAAACATCGGTCTTCCAATGACCCGATTATGGGAGTACATGTATTAGATTTGGTAAATATAGAGATAGATTTAAATATTAGAAATAATCTTTTTTATTAGATTTAAATGAGAATTTTATTCTTAAAATAATACAATAGAAAAAAAAAATCATGTAGTTGATCCCACATAATGGAATAAATGTTTGTTGTTGTTCTTATTGTATATGCAACACTAATCTCAATACAAATCAAAAGATTTTGAAGCTCATTTTTATGTAATGTATTTTACATCAACATATGAAGACAAATTCTCTATCATAGTTGTTTTATATGAGAGAGTTCCAAAACGTATAAAATATTACATAGAAAAGATAAATATTAAAATAAAAAAAAAACTATATGTATTTAGCCAAAATTGCAATGTGGGTATTGCATAACTAGCTAGGGTTGTAAACAAACCAAGTTGAATTAAACAAGTTCTTGTTTATGTTTGAGCCTATTTATTTGAATAAAACAGCTTATTAAGCACGATTCGAATTTTTTATTTGTGTTTAAGCTTGCTTTGCTTAAAATGATAAATGTTCATGTTTGATTTGTATTTGATTCATTTAATATTTACCAATTTATCGTCTTTTATACAAACAAGCCTTATAAAGCCTAATATAAAAATTGTCATAGAGCATATTTACGAACATATCTACAGAGTATTTTCACGTCATCAAATAAGCACGCTTATGAACTTGTTGTGTGTTCACACGCCGATTAATTTCATCACTAATTGAGAAAGGTCATCAAAAGCTTGAACATATTTGACGCAACTTAAATTAAATTAAGCTTGAGATAATTAAGGTTTCGTTTGAAACTACTTTATTATTGTTTTTTAAAAATAGTTTCTTAATAATTTTTCACTAAAATTATGTTTTAAAAAGCAACGTAAAAGTTGCCCCAAATAAAGCCTAAATGTACATGAATAATATTTTTACAGCTTAATTACTTGCTTGAAGTTAGTAGTGGCATTTTAGACAATGAAAAAGGTTAATAAGTTCATTATTAGTTGAATATAATAAATATGAAAATTAAATTTGAATTGAAATTAATTTTGAACTAAAAAAAAAACAATTATTATAATTAAAAATGAGCCTTCAAATGGTAGGAGAGTATCTCACAAACGATGAGATGATGGTATCGGACCAAAGAAGAAACTCCAAAAATATGGGAATTTGTGTATAAAACTGAATAATTCTTCCCAAATAAAAACGCCAGGAATGACCAATTTGTTTTTATTTTTATATTTTTTATATTTTTTATTTAATTCATGATTATAGCTCTGAACCCGCCCGCTGTCCTAATCAGCAATAGGGCCCGGCTCGAGGCCCAAAAATAATTTATTTACTGGAATGCCCCTAACGTCAATGCATGGTATCCTATGAGGTAGAATATCTATTACGGGCCAAACCACCCTGTCCTAGATTGGCCAGATCTAATCTTGCAGCTTCTGCTCAACATTTTTTCATTTATTTTATTCAAAAAAATATATTTTTTATAATTTATTTATTTTTAAAATATCAAGTAAATTTTGTTTTAGACTTTGTTTGAGATGGATTCTTTACTGTTTATTAAAGTAATTTTTTAAGTAAAAAAAATAAAAAAATTTGCATATTTGTAAAAACTATATTTTAAAGCATTTAATCATTTGATATTAGGTTAAATTTATTTTAGAGAAACTTTTCTACCTTTTTCAAGAATATTGTGTGGATTATTTTATATTTCTTTTAACTAATGAAATTTATTTGGGTGTACATAAATTATTTGGGTTGATAATTTGATATATATTTGTTCCAAACCGTTTTAAAGCGGGTCAATTTTAGATCTGAAATTTTGACCTATTTTATTAGCAAGTCAAGTCAGGTTGACATGAAAACTCTATAATTGGTCAAATTTTATTTATTTAATAATTTTTTTTCTTAAATTTATTTTTGTTTGTTGGTATTCTCCTTTTTACTTTTAACTTATTAACAAAAAAAATTGTAATTGACAAGTTACTATTTCTTTTAATCAAAATAAGTTATTGATTATTCATTCATTATAAATTCGCAAACTTAATAAAAAAAAATTAAAATGAGACATTACTTGAAATGCAATATTTAAATTTGAAATTTAATCCTAAAAATTAGAAAGCGGGCATATTACTCAATAACTCGCTGATAGTCAATTGCATAGCATGACTTAGTGAATATATAATTAATTATAAATTAAATATGAGTTCATATCATGTATATACACTTATATATTTTTAATTATTTATAATAAATTTTAAATGGCTAAAATTTCTAATAACTCAAAAACCATAAAATAAGCTTTAATTTATGCAAAAACATCAATAAGCTTTAATTTTTGCTAACAAAATAATGTTTGCAAAAAGGACATCTAGTGATATCAAATCAGAAGAAGAGCTACGTAAGACAAAGTTCATGAAATTATGAAGCATGAGAAAGAAAGCTTTCAACTTTAGTGATCTGTCTGCCATTCCAGAAATTATTAGGTACGGAGTGCGGACGGGAGAACCGTTCGCACACTAGTATAAAATTGCACTCGGTACCACTCGGTACCACTGCGTACCACTTGGTACCATGTGTCTGTGTGTACGGTTCTCACCCCGTCCGCACTCCGCACCTAATAAAATTTCCATTCCATAGGGTTATATGTGTCATAAAATTTAGTAGTAAAAATTGTAGTAGATCTCAGAGTTTTAACATATTATTTATTTTTATTCATATCTAGATTTTGCTAAGAAAAAGAAGGAATATATATATATATATATATATATAT